>NC_074674.1:20751198-20936198 GCF_029448725.1 Salvelinus fontinalis
AGTAGGCTAGTGATTGCTTTGCAATGCTTGAAGTTAGCCACTGATTCCTTCCGAACCACTCACTGTTGAATTTGCGATGTCCAACTTGTTGTGTAATGTTAATGTCCAATGTCCGATGGCACCACACAAAGCACTGAGCTGGATGAAACACCTGCAAGAAACAAAACAAGATACATTTGTTGTATGCGGCCTTAATAAAAACATCTGTAAAAAAAAAAATGCAAACTGATATGTGACAGATATTTAAGCCAAAATAACATGCAAAACAGGCCAACAAATGTATATAATAATATATACATATATATGCAAAATGACCTCCAGCAGGCCACAAATGTGCATGTGTCAGCATATGGTCTCAAAAGGGGTCTGAGGATCTCATCTCGGTACCTAATGGCAGTCAGGCTACCTCTGGCGAGCACATGGAGGGCTGTGCGGCCCCACAAAGAAATTCCACCCCACACCATGACTGACCCACCGCCAAACCGGTCATGCTGGAGGATGTTGCAGGCAGCAGAAAGTTCTCCACGGCGTCTCCAGACTCTGTCACGTCTGTCACATGTGCTCATGTGCTCAGTGTGAGCCTGCTTTCATCTGTGAAGAGCACAGGGCGCCAGTGGCGAATTTGCCAATCTTGGTGTTCTCTGGCAAATGCCAAACGTCCTGCACGGTGCTGGGCTGTAAGCACAACCCCTACCTGTGGACGTCGGGCCCTCATACCACCCTCATGGAGTCTGTTTCTGACCGTTTGAGCAGACACATGCACATTTGTGGCCTGCTGGAGGTCATTTTGCAGGGCTCTGGCAGTGCACCTCCTTGCACAAAGGCGGAGGTAGCGGTCCTGCTGCTGGGTTGTTGCCCTCCTACGGCCTCCTCCACGTCTCCTGATGTACTGGCCTGTCTCCTGGTAGCGCCTCCATGCTCTGGACACTACGCTGACAGACACAACAAACCTTTTTGCCACAGCTCGCATTGATGTGCCATCCTGGATGAACTGCACTACCTGAGCCACTTGTGTGGGTTGTAGACTCCGTCTCATGCTACCACTCGAGTGAAAGCACCGCCAGCATTCAAAAGTGACCAAAACATCAGCCAGGAAGCATAGGAACTGAGAAGTGGTGTGTGGTCACCACCTGCAGAACCATTCCTTTTTTGGGGGTGTCTTACTAATTGCCTATAATTTCCACCTTTTGTCTATTCCATTTGCACAACAGCATGTGAAATTTATTGTCAATCAGTGTTGCTTCCTAAGTGGACAGTTTGATTTCACAGAAGTGTGATTGACTTGGAGTTACAGTGTGTTGTTTAAGTGTTCCCTTTATTTTTTTGAGCAGTGTATATATATATATATATATATATATATATATATATATACAGTACCAGTCAAAAGTTTGGACACAACTACTCATTCAAGGGTTTTTCTTTATTTTTACTATTTTCTACATTGTAGAATAATAGTGAAGACATCAAAACTATGAAATAACACATATGCATGTATTAAACAACAAAGTGTTAAACAACTCAAAATAGATTTTAGATTCTTCAAAGTAGCCACCCTTTGCCTTGATGACAGCTTTGCACATTCTCGGCATTCTCTCAACCTGCTTCACCTGGAATGCTTTTCCAACAGTCTTGAAGGAGTTCTCACGTATCCTGAGCACTTGTTGGCTGCTTTTCCTTCATTCTGGAGTCCAACTCATCCTAAACCATCTTAGTTGGGATTGTGGAGGCCAGGTCATCTGATGCAGCACTCCATCACTCTCCTTTTTGGTCAAATAGCCCTTACACAGCCTGGAGGTGTGTTAGGTCATTGTCCTGTTGTAAAACAAATGATAGTCCCACTAAGCGCAAACCAGATGGCATGGTGTATCGCTGCAGAATGCTGTGGTAGCCATGCTGGTTAAATGTGCCTTGAATTCTAAATAAATCACTGACAGTGTCACCAGCAAAGCACCCCCACACCATCCCACCTCCTCCATGCTTCCTAGTCCGCGTCTCACAAAGACACGGTGGTTGGAACCAAAAATCTCAAATTTGGACTCATCAGACCAAAGGACAGATTTCCACCAGTCAAATGTCCATTGCTTGTGTTTCTTGGCCCAAGCAATTCTCTTCTTCTCATTGGTGTCCTTTAGGAGTGGTTTCTTTGCAGCAATTCAAACACGAAGGCCTGATTCACAGTCTCCTCTGAACAGTTGATGTTGAGATGTGTTTGATATTTGAACTCTGTGAAGCATTTATTTGGGCTGCAATTTCTGAGGCTGGTAACTCTAATGAACTTTCCTCTGCAGCAGAGGTCATTCTGGGTCTTCCTTTCCTGTGGCGGTCCTCAGGAGAGCCAGTTTCATGATTGCGCTTGATGGTTTTTGCGACTGCTCTTGAATACATTTTCAGAATTGACTGACTTTCATGTCTTAAAGTAATGATGGACTGTCGTTTCTCTTTGCTTATATGAGCTGTTCTTGCTATAATATGGACTTGGTCTTTTACCAAATAGGGCTATCTTCTGTATACCACCCCTAGCTTGTCACAACACAACTGATTGGCTCAAACGCTTTAAGAAGGAAAGAAATTCCATCAATTAACTTTTAACAGGGCACACCTGTTAATTGAAATGCATTCCAGTTGACCACCTCATGTCGCTGGTTGAGAGAATGCCAAGAGTGTGCAAAGCTGTCATCAAGGCAAAGGTTGGATACTTCGAAGAATCTCAAATACAACATGTATCTTGATTTTAACACTTTTTTGGTTACTACATGATTCCATGTGTGTTATTTCATAGTGTTGATGTCTTCATTGAAGAGATGGCGCCGGAGGAGATGGCTGACATTTTTCTCGCTCCTAACCAATTGTTTTATTGTGTGTTTTTTTATATATTTGTAACTCATTCTTCTGCCACAGTCTCTTATGATCGAAAATATGTGTTATTTCATAGTTTTGATATCTTCACTATTATTCTACAATGTAGAAAATAGTAAAATGATAAGAAAAACCCTTGAAGGTGAGTAGGTGTGTCCAAACTTTTGACTGGTATTGTATATATGAACAGATGGGGCTCAAAACAGGTGGGGCTCTGCCTCAGAATATCGCCGTTTCAGCACCAATTGGTAGATACAAAAATGATCTGATCTTGTATATTATTTAGGGTTAGGAACGCACAATTGCAGCCAAGTATATTAGCACCCTTGCACTTTTCTTCATTAAATCCCTATTTCTTCTACTATAAAATAAGTTGAAATTGAAAACAAACATTGGGTCTACAGACCTAGTTATTGGATTTGAAACATTGCAGAACCCATTTTATTTTTGTAACTGTAACCTTTTGACACGTACAATCACATATTTGTAATCATTGTTGAGTGATCCCTGCTGCGTACCATTGCAAATATGTGATTGGAACAGTAGCAACAGAACGCAAGATGCAACAAACGCGCCTAAACACCATTGTTTTCTGAACAGCATCTGAATATTTTTGGGTATTGATGGAAAATAAAGGTCTTAAACTTTATTCCTCAATTTGACCTTTAATTGTACAAGATAAATGCGAACTTCATCATCCAAGCATCACAGGGAACACATCCACAGCCAAACTCATTCCATACACCAGTCTAAATAACAGGTTGCGATGAAAAAACACAAGTTAGTGACCTAACAGCTAGCCTAGTTTACAATGTACCACATCTCTGGAGAGCAAAAGGGACAAATGTAATATTGTTTAGAAAAGAGATACGTGTCAGTTTAGCCAACAGCGGCTAAATGCTAAATGATAGCTGCCATGTTTGTTTATGTTTGACAAGTGAAATCTCCCTAATCCCAGAATGCCATTCACTATAATGCAGCACTCAAGACAACTGGGAATAGGAAATATCTGACTTCCGACTTGGATTCAAAACAACTGGCAACTCCGAAAGAAATTAGCTCCGACTGGGAAAAATGTATTTGAACGGTCATCCAACTTGGAATTCGAATCCAGGAATTCGGGCCTCTTTCTAGAGCTCTGACTTTCCAACCTGAAGATCAATGACATCATGATTTTACCTTGTACCTCATGATTTTACCTAGTTGTTTTGAAATCGGCATTAGATGCAAATAAACAAAGTCAAAGTCAAATATGGCTGCACCCATTGCCCGAAAAATGTCAACTTAGTTTGCCTACTTTTTAGCACATTATAAATCTGCGATGTGCTTGTATAGAAGAACAGCAGCACATAACTTGAAAAGTAATTTACAGTTTTTTGACAAATCACAAAGCAAATTAAATGTCATCACCTCACCTCACATCATAATTAAATAATTTTCCTGGGACTTTACGGTGTAGTTAGTAATACTTAAAGTTTACAGAAATGTAATTATGTTTTGGATGGAGAGCGATAACTGGTCCGGCCATGTAACATTCAGCCCATAGCATGAACCTAGATAATCTTGTCAAGCTCCCATAGTTTATGATAACCCACTACGTCTACAACCTAGGTTCACTCATGCCACGGTCTCTGCGTACAATATAGCTGATTACACACAAAACATTTAATCTGATCACCCGAACAGACTACCTCATGTTGTTGCTTACATGATTTGATCCACCCTGTTCTCACTCTCCTCCGCCCCGGCCATGCTGAAACCTATCCAAGCCATAATACTCAACGCATTTGATGAGAAATACCTTCCTCGCTTGGTGACAAGGCAGGCATCTGGAAGTCAGCGATTCCCGGCTTTAGCCATGGTCGGCTTATGTATTATGCTCATACCTCGCTCTCATTTTGTTTGTTCGCCACTATTGTATCAAATACACCGGACTTAGCACCTCAAGCTTTCCCTCCCTATTTCACACACGTAGCCCCTCTTTCAGATAATAATACATGTAATATAGATGATAATAATAATTATACAATTATCAATAATACTACAAATACTCACTGCTACTACTATAGGAAGAACATTTTATAAAGCCTCATATGAAGCGGACATTGCGATCTTGATGCAATGAGGGGTGCAAAGAAAAGCGGCAAAATGCAACAATCAAACTCTAGAACAGCAGCATAGAATTCTGGTTCCGCGTGCAGAAAGAACTCATGTAGGGTCCTTTCTTAATATTTAGAATTTACGCGTCAAAAGGTTAAGTTCACAAATGTTATTTTGAAAATTAAGATGGACAAAATGGCATGGACAAAATTGTTGGCACCACAGCCTTTGGCCAAGATAACTGGCGACAAATGCTTCTTGTAGCCGTCAATAAGCTTGCTGTACCTTTCTACTGGCAATTTGGCCCAATCTTCGTCAGCTCTCGCTATAGGTGATTCAGATCTGATTCAGATCTGGACTTTTTGCTGGCCGCTTCAGAACAGTCCAGCATTTCTTCTTGAATCATTCCAGGGTGCTTTTGATGTGTGTTTGGGGTTGTTGTCTTGCTGGAAGACCCACAATCTTCAACAGAGACAGTTCTTGGACACTGGGTTGAACATTGCACTTAAGAACACCGTAAAAAATCAACTGATTTCCTGATGTCTTGAACACAATCAGGGCCCCCAGTACCAGAGGCAGCAAAGCAACCTCACGGTATTACCGAACCTCCCACATGTTTGATTGTGGGGAGGGTGTTATTTTCTTTGAATGCTTAATTTGGTCTTTGGTAAGCATAGGAAGACCCCACTGCTGTAGGTGATACAAGAACGCCAAATTGAACTTCACATAAACCTACCTAAACAAGCCTAAATCCTGGGGGAAATGTACTGTGGACCAATGAAACAAAATGAGAGTTCTTCTGCAATACAAATCAGCGCTGTGTTTACATATTTCAAATTATTTTTACAAGAAACAGGGAATTATTTAAGAAAAGTGCAAAGGTGCAAATATATATTGACCACAACTGTATTTAGGAGTCTACCTACTTTAGGAGTCTGCTTACAAAAAATGTTTGGAGAGCCTTTACGCACAAAATATATTGGTGAATCAAAAATACAGTGGTTTGATTCATTCTGGAAGTTGTCGTTCAGTTGTTCGATCCATTAAATATTGGAAGGGGAGAAAACTGTAACAATAAGTGTTGACCAACAGTCCAATAAGTCGACCCTGATCCCCACTGATCGTGGATCTGATACGACAAAGGTCCAGTCAACGTAAACCAGGCTCCAGGTTTAAACTGCCAGACTTGATCTGCTTTCCATGATGATTCCAGGTTTAAACTGCCAGACTTGATCTGCTTTCCATGATGATTCCAGGTTTAAACTGCCAGACTTGATCTGCTTTCCATGATGATTCCAGGTTTAAACTGCCAGACTTGATCTGCTTTCCATGATGATTCCAGGTTTAAACTGCCAGACTTGATCTGCTTTCCATGACGATTCCAGGTTTAAACTGCCAGACTTGATCTGCTTTCCATGACGATTCCAGGTTTAAACTGCCAGACTTGATCTGCTTTCCATGACGATTCCAGGTTTAAACTGACAGACTTGATCTGCTTTCCATGACGATTACACGAAGTGGGCTGCATGTCCCATACTATTGAACAACTAATATGTTAAATATTATCCACTATTGCCAGCGACCCTTTAGGATCAAGCACATGGACGGACGTGACAGAGGAAAGAAAGAGAAACCAATTGAAAGGAATGATGTAATGGAATGATGCCAAGCGTAGGTTACAAATTGAATGGAACTAACACTAAAGTGACAGTTAAAAATCTGTGTGGGCATTACAGACGGTGACTACCGATAGTGGCTAATATTAAGCATGATACAAAGGGTAAAAAAAATGAAGATAGTCTCGTCTGAAATGTAACATTCTTGAGAGCACAAAGTTATAAATGTTTTATGAGTTTGAGAACACATTGGGAGGGTTCTCAGAATATTCCTCCATACAGAATCCTTCCAGGTCGTTGAAATCCTTCGTCTGCACTTATGGACTGCCCTATTCATTTCAAACCACTGGTTTTCAATGGGTTTCAAGTCCGGAGACTGAGGTGGCCAATTAACAATTTATTTGTGGATTTTGATGTGTTCTCCAATTTAAAAAAACATTTATAAAAATGCTCAGTTCCATTATCCTCGCAAGGTGAGATATTGGAAGGTATTGAAAATAGGGACGCCAATCATTTTGACAGCTATCTTTTTGAGAGAAGAAAATACGACTTGTTGAACAAAATCTGTTTCTCAGAGCAATTGCATACAATATAGCTCAGTATTTCTATTATTTATTTTATAGAGTATTTTTTGCTCAACTTTGTCAAAGGTGGCAGTAATTCTGGACCTGACTAATTACTTTTGGGTGTGTCTATTTAGGCGGAAATCTACATTTTTTGTTCTACGAGGGCCGTTAGAGATATGGTCAAAGAGACATGGTCTAAGAGGACAGTTGTAGACATGGTCTAAGAACTACTGAAAACATTGGTATTACTGGTCAGTTAGACTGAGGAAAATAAAGGATCATTCCAGAATGATGAAAATGACACAACGGAAATTCTGCAAACCCAATGGGATCAAAGTGGGACGGAAGCTGTGATACACACGGACGCACCGACGCACGGACACACGCACACAAGCAAACACAAACTGTCGATGTTTGCACAGGGACATTAGCCCGAAGACAGATTCTATCCTGCACCAAGAGAGAAAATGGTTTTCTGATTGAATCAACAGCTACCTGCTGCTCCCTTATCGCACACACACACACACACACACACACACACCGACCGTACGTTGCAACCCATGTTCTAAAAAGATTGTGCTGGTCCTAAACAATGTGTTTTTTCAAAAAGAGGAGAGCAAGGTGATCTCCGTTTCTTGAATTCTGCTCTTTTAACAGAGAACTTTCAAATTACTAGCGTTCATAACATAAGAACAAAGCCAATAGGTCATGTGTAAACCAGTTGGCTTCTTAGGAAAATTATGGGTAAAACCTTTATTCATATTCCGCGGAATATTCATAGGCATTCTCCAGGGAAGACCATTTGATCATAGCTAAAATAATGTGTTTCATTATCTACCTATATTAACTAAACATCTCCCTCCACTTAACTCTCATTGTATTTCCATAATATATAACATCTACTAAGAGAAACAAAGATTAACTAACAAAATATTACTCTCAGAATTAGCTCCTCAATTAAACAATGCCAGGAGAGGAAACGGAGAGGGAGAGGATGACTTTGAGATGATGGCAAATAAATTTGCCCTGAAAGTGGTTGAAATTGATGAAGAAGGACATTCTCTGAAAAGGGTTGAATAGAGAGAAAGATGACAGCTGCTCTGTTAATGTATCCTGTTCTCTTTTAAAATGTTCTGTGTGTGTGTGTGTGTGTGTGTGTGTGTGTGTGTGTGTGTGTGTGTGTGTGTGTGTGTGTGTGTGTGTGTGTGTGTGTGTGTGTGTGTGTGTGTGTGTGTGTGTGTGTGTGTGTGTGTGTGTGTGTGTGTGTGTATTACTTCAAAAGAAAATCTCATGTCCACAGCAAGTGCTACTGTTAAGTCTTTTGTGTGAGCTACGTTCAATAAAGGGTTTCTCAGCTCTGCACCTTTAACACCGCACACAAATCTATCACGTAATGACTCTTCAAGAAACTGATCGTTTTCTTAAACCAAATACTCACTAATCAACTCTCCCTCGAGTTGACTCCTTGCATGAAACTTGCATCTTTCAGCAATAAAAATTGTCCTCTGTATGTTGTGACTTTTCAACTGCGCAAACAACTCTGTCAACGTTTTTTCATTTAGTTTCTCTAGCGCAAATAAGTCCACTAACAAATTGTGAGTCTTTCTGTCAACAATCGTCAGAAAAATGGCTTTAGACTTTTTTTTTTTAGTACTTGAGCCCATTAGCTTCAAAATACTGTTCTAACCTTTCCAAGTAGGTTTTGAAACTTCCTCACTTTCCTAGGCCTTGCCGAATGCCATCTTCGGTGCTAGCTTTTCACACAGACTGTCTCGATGGAGCTAGCACTTTCTTGCTCGCTCTGTACCCCTACAGACAAAAATTCTGGTACCTCGTCGCCAATCTGTTGCATCCCCGGTAAAAGGGAACAGGTCATTTTTAGTTATTGCAAAGAGAAACTTGATAGTATAAAGCATTAACATCACAAAGACGTTTTGTTTTTTCAACATGACAGCAGATTCAACATCTGCACCCGTTCAAAGGCACCCAGAGTCCATCTGCACCCGTTCAAAGGGAGCACACTTGAATACCTTGGCCAACAACCAATGCCTGCCAAAAAAGCTATGCGCATCCAATCAGATACATATTTCCAATATCACGCACTGAACACATGCACACCATTTTAACCAGGTGTGCATAATAACATCCTGCTTATCTCTCAAACACTACAATCATCTGCCTCTAGGAAATGATTACATTGCTGCATTAGAGAACATTATTTTTTCAAGGGTTGAGTTCAATACATCCTTTTAATTTTCTGAGTCCAAGAGATGACTGACAACATTCAATTTTCCCTGCAGTCTGGGGATGGCACATGTTGAATGAATGTGTCCTAACATGTTGAATGAATGTTGAATGAATGTGTCCTAACCAAATGAGGATTGGAACGGTCCCCAATCTGAACTGTCCAAATGGTCATCATCGGAGATACCTTCCAGGGGTTGCTGGCTATCAATGATCACGGTCGTCAAGTCCCCCAGCTCATTTGTCTCCGGTCTTAATGGGAGTCTGCCACCAGTCTTGAAACTCTCCCTACGAGCAACAGCATTTGTCTTCTTTAATAAGTCGATTTTTATGTTTTTCCACAGGACCTTAGAAAGAAAAAGCAATATAGAAATGGTATTAGTAATTATGTATCATATTGTTTGTGATACATTTCAGTCACACAAATACATTTAGGCCCCACTGTGATGTGTTACACAAGAAAACTACAATTTTAACCTGACTCGGAATAGTAAAAGTGGGCAAACAATAAATACAGTATCTTACCTGAAGCATCCTTTTGTTTGCTTGTTCATTTGAGTTTAATTCATTACAAATAGGTATAACAGGCATTATTCTTCTTTAATCTGCTGATGAATGTTGCTGTTTCTTCTCGATAATTGGGTGGTTTGCCACAATTGTGACCCACCACCTGGATTCAGTCCTATGTAGCAAAATGTGAAATGCTGTTTTTGATGTTGGATAAAAGCAGAGACTCAGAGCTAGAAAGTGCTATATCATACTGTTACGAACCGGCTCATAGCCCGTAACAAAGAGGGAGATAAGGAAATGACAAACATATTTATTAAGTAAAGTAAACTATATCCAAATAACAACAGTGTGTGTGAGTGGATGCATGCGTAGATGGTCATAATGAGAGGTGCCAAAACAAATGAGCACAAATGTATTTATCCTGGGACACACCCGAGCCCAGGTGTGTCCCATTTCACTGACGACCCTCCCGGCTCCGCCCACCGACATCCTATTATAGAAAACAAGAGCATAGAGAATGAATTTGTCAGACAGAGTAGGAGGGTCGTCACAATACACTGCAGTTGAGGAACAATGGAAAAGTAATTATGCTTTGAAAGTTGATAAACTTGTAACCCGTCTTTTGAGGAAATGGCCCTTGAATGTTTTGGTACACCTACTGGAGAAGTTGTCTTTGTCTACACCCATTCAGCATCGGTCACACCCTCTTAAGCCTTAGCACTACCCGTCTCTTTAACCTCTCTTGGGCACGTGAGACGGTAGCGTCCCACCTCTACAACAGCCAGTGAAACTTCTGGGCGCCAAATTCAAATACAGAAATACTCATTATAAAAATTCAGAAAACAGAACATATTTTACATAGGTTTAAAGATTAACTGCTTGTGAATCCAACCACGGTGTCAGATTTTTAAAAATGCTTTACGGCGAAAGCATACCTTAAGATTATTTGAGAACATAGTCCACTAGACAAATCATTACAAACAGTAGCCAGCCAGGTAGAGCAGTTACACAATTTAGAAATAGAGATAATGTCACGATCGTGTGGAGGATTGACGGACCAAAACGCAGCATTTGGAAAATAAGCCATCTTCTTTTATTTTTAGAAGAAGGCAAAATGAAACAAAAACGCTTACGAACTAACCAAAACAATAAACGACCGTGAAGCTAATAAAACGTAGTGCACACACAGGCTACAAACGTATAACATAGACACATACACTCAACACAAACCCATACACTACACCCAACCCCCCCTTTACCATATAACCACCCAAAACCGATAAAACACAAACATTCCCCATGTCACACCCTGACCTAACTAAAATAATAAAGAAAACAAAGAATACTAAGGCCAGGGCGTGACATAACCCCCCCCCCTTAAGGTGCGAACTCCGGGCGCACCAGCACACAGTCTAGGGGAGGGTCTGGGTGGGTTTCCTTCCACGGTGGCGGCTCCGGCACTGGTCGTGGTCCCCACCCCACCACAGTCACTAACCGCCTCCTTAGCTTCCTCCAAATGACCCCCCTCCACATTAACCCCACTGAATTAAGGGGCAGTTCCGGACTAAGGGGCAGCTCCGGACTAAGGGGCAGCTCCGGACTAAGGGGCAGTACCAGGGTAAGGGGCAGCACCAGGATAAGGGAGAGCACCAGGATAAGGGGCAGCTCCGGACTGAGGAACGGCAGCTCCGGACTGAGGGACTGCAGCTCCGGACTGAGGGACGGCAGCTCCGGACTGAGGGACGGCCCATGGCTGGCTGACGGATCTGGCTGCTCATGGCTGGCTGACGGATCTGGCTGCTCATGGCTGGCTGACGGATCTGGCTGCTCATGGCTGGCTGACGGATCTGGCTGCTCCATGGTTTGCTGGCGGATCTGGCTGCACATGGCTGGCTGGCGGATCTGGCAGATCCTGTCTGGTTGGCGGCTCTGGCAGATCCTGTCTAGTTGGCGGCTCTGGCAGATCCTGTCTGGTTGGCGGCTCTGGCAGATCCTGTCTGACGAATGGCTCTAGCGGCTCCTGACTGACGAACGGCTCTGACGGCTCGGGACAGACGGGCGGCTCTAATGGCTCGGGGCAGACGGATGGCTCAGATGGCGCCGGGTAGACGGATGGCTCAGATGGCGCTGGGTAGACGGATGGCTCAGATGGCGCTGGGTAGACGGATGGCTCAGATGGCGCTTGGCAGACAGGCAGTTCAGGCATCGCTGTGCAGACGGCAGACTCTTGCCGGCTGAGGCGCACTGTAGGCCTGGTGCGTGGTGCCGGAACTGGTGGTACCGGGCTGGGGACACGCATCTCAGGGCTAGTGCGGGGAGAAGGAACAGGGCATACTGGACCCTGGGAGCGCACATTAGGCCTAGTGCGTGGTGCCGGAACTGGTGGTAGCGGACTGGGGACACGCATCTCAGGGCTAGTGCGGGGAGCAGCAACAGGACACACAGGACTCTGGGGACACACAGGAGGCTTGGTGCGTAGTTTAGGTACTGGTGGTAAAGGGCTGGAGACACGCACCATAGGGCTAGTGCGTGGAGGAGGCACTGGTGGTACTGTGTAGGGGCGGGGAGGTGGCGCCGGAAATACCGGACCGTGCATGCGTACTGGCTCCCTTGAGCGCCGAGCCTGCCCAACCTTACCTGGTTGTATGCTCCCCGTCGCCTGACCAGTGCGGGGAGGTGGAATAACCCGCACCGGCCTATGTAGGCGAACCGGGGACACCATGCGTAAGGCTGGTGCCATGTACGCCGGACCGAGGAGACGCACTGGTGACCAGATGCGTTGGGCCGGCTTCATGACATACGGCTCAACGCTCAGTCTAGCCCGGCCGATACGTGGAGCTGGAATGTACCGAACCGGGCTATGCACGCGTACAGGAGACACCGTGCGCTCTACTGCGTAACACGGTGTCTGCCCGTACTCTCGCTCTCCACGGTAAGTACAGGGAGTAGGCGCAGGTTTCCTACCTGACTTCGCCACACTCCCTTTAACCTGTTTGGGCTGCAAGCTGAATATTGAAAAAACTGGAAAATGTGTGCACATTTTAAAACGGCCTCCTAAGAAACTTTTTATTTTCCAATATGCATATATTTACTACTGTTGGATAGATAACAGTCTATAGTTTCTAAAAAGGTTTGAATTGTTTCTCTAAGTCGAACAGAAATATTTTTACAGCCATTTTCCCAGCCGAATTGAGATTTCCAAAATGCGATGTGTCTCTTTAAGACCTTCTCTATAAAAGGCCCTTTGACTTGGGACCATATAAACACGTCACACGCCTTCGTCAGGCTGTAATGCGGAAGTGAGAATTGAAAGGAGTCGAATATCTCGTCCATGGACTGAATAACACACCTTCTTGTGAGACCTGCGCAGTTAAAAAAAAATTCCGGGCGCGAAGCATAATTTGGTCTCGGCTTCTGGAACAAGGTAGATAACGGTGAATATGATGTCTGACTACGATATTATTTGATACATGTCACAAAATCATCCTAAAGTATGTTTTTTCAATATACTTTAATTATATTATTGCAATTTATTCTGGACTTTAGATGTGATACGACGGAAGAATTTTTTGAAGAAACGCTGTGTAGCGCCGCAATGCTATTGTGCTTGCTAACCAAAGAGGGAAATAATTCGTTCTGGAACCCAACTAAAGACTCTACTGGACATTGGACCCCGTTACAACATTCTGATGGAATATCAACAAAGATAGGACCCAATTTGGGATGCTTTTTCATATATCTGTTGAGCTGTGCTGTGCTAACTGGGCTAACTGTGCTAGGCTAGCGCTTGACCAATGCTAGTGCTGACTTATGCTAGCTTATGTTGTTAGCTAATATAACGATATATTGTGTTTTCGCTGTAAAACACTTCAAAAATCGGAAATGTTGGCTTTATTCACACGATATCTGTCTTTCATTAGCTATCCACCATATGTTTTTCTGAAATGTTTTATGAGGTGTAATTAGTAGCCGACGTTGGTGTATGTATTTTCTCTGGCTACTCCCGTCTGGATTCAGACTCTAGCTATGTGTTAGCATTTTTGGGTAGCATCAATGTAAAACTGATTTATAGCTAAAATATGCACTTTTTATGAACAAAACATAGATTTATTGTGTAACATGTTATATGACTGTCATCTGAGGTAGTTTTTTCTGGGCTCTTTAGGTTGGTTTTAGTTTATTTCGGTTGGCTTGTGCATGCTACTTGAATCATAATTCATACTTCATAATCATATCCATACGTGTCTGTCCACTTTTGTATTTGGTGGTGAGCTAACATAAATATATGTGGTGTTTTCTCTGTAAAACATTTAAAAAATCGGACATGTTGGCTGGATTGACAAGATGTTTATCTTTCAAATGCTGTATTGGACTTGTTAATGTGTAAAAGTTAAATATTTTTAAAAAATAGATTTTGAATTTCGCGCCCTGCAGCTGTTGTCATTTTCGTCCGATTTCGGGCTTGCAGCCCAAACAGGTTTTAAGGCCCCCCCCCAAGAAATTTTTGGGTTGTACTCACGGGCTTCCAGCCTTGTCTCCGTGCTGCCTCCTCATATCGCCTCCTCTCGGCTTTAGCTGCCTCCAGCTCTTCACGAGGAAGGCGATATTCTCCCGGTTGTGCCCACGGCCCCTTACCATCCAGTATCTCCTCCCATGTCCAAGAATCCTGTGTAGGTGGGTCCTGTTGCCGCTTTACATGCCGCTTGGTCCTGTATTGGTGGGTAATTCTATCACGATCGTGTGGAGGATTGACGGACCAAAACGCAGCATTTGGAAAATAAGCCATCTTCTTTTATTTTTAGAAGAAGGCAAAACGAAACAAAAACACTTACGAACTAACTAAAACAATAAACGACCGTGAAGCTAATAAAACGTAGTGCACACACAGGCTACAAACGTATAACATAGACACATACACTCAACACAAACCCATACACTACACCCAACACCCCCTTTACCATATAACCACCCAAAACCGATAAAACACAAACATTCCCCATGTCACACCCTGACCTAACTAAAATAATAAAGAAAACAAAGAATACTAAGGCCAGGGCGTGACAGATAAAATGAATCCCTTACCTTTGATGATCTTCATATATTTGCACTCAGCAGACATTTATTTACTCAATAAATGTTCCTTTTGTTCGATAAAGTCTCTTTATACCCAAAAAAACTCAGTTTTGTTAGCGCGTTTTCTTCAGTAATCCACAGGCTCAAACGCAGTCAAAACAGGAAGACAAAAAATCCAAATTCTATCCGTAAAGTTTATAGAAACATGTCAAACGATGTTTATATTCAAACCTCAGGTTGTTTTTAACCTAAATAATCGATAATATTTCAACCGGACAATAACGTCGTCAATTTAAAAGGTAAACAAGAAATGCACCTTCTCGGTCAACGCATGAAAAAGCTCTGTGACACGGCAGGGACCACTCATTCAGACTGCTCTTACTTCTTCATTTTTCAGAATACAACCCTGAAACAATTTCTGAAGACTGTTGACATCTAGTGGAAGGCATAGAAACTGCAATTTGAGTCCTAAGTCAATCGATACTGTATTGGCATTGAATAGAAAACTACAAAACCAAAATACAAAATACTTCCTGAATGGATTTTTCTCAGGTTTTTGCCTGCCAAATGAGTTCTGTTATACTCACAGACACTATTTTAACAGTTTTGGAAACTTTAGAGTGTTTTCTATCCAAATCTACCAGTTATATGCATACCATATATTCTGGGCTCGAGAAGCAGGCAGTTTAATTTGGGCATGCATTTCATCCAAAATTCCGAATGCTGCCCTCTACCCTAGAGAAGTTAAGGATTCACATGTTAAGCCTTGTGCTAAACAGAGTGAGTAGTGTCATAAACAACCAACAATTTCAAGACTAAAAGAGGTAAAAGTAGTAGCCTCCAATAAGGAAAAACTCCAGGAAGAAATACACTTTATTTAGTCCTTGGCCTATATCCTAATTTGACTTTGGTTCAAATCCTGATGTTCTTCACATTACCATCTCTGGTAAACACACACTATATCAAATAAAATCTAAGTTTATTTGTCACATGCACAGGATACAGAAGGTGTAATGGTACAGTGAAATAATTACTTGCATATATGCATAGCAGCAAAATCAAAAACAGAATGTGTCCAAACAAAAATATTTTATACATATTATATAATTATTAGATGACGCTTACCCAGACACACCTGTCTAAATTGATGGGTCATGTGAAAGAAATGTTATAACCACCACCCAGCCACATCTAGCTAAGTGGATGGGTCACTATTGTCTGGACATGTATACATGTTCATGAAATATAATATATGGCCATAACTTCTTTGGGGTAGGGGGCAGTATTTTCACATCCGGATGAAAAGTATGCCCAGAGTAAACGGCCTACTACAAAGCCATAAAAGCTAGAATATGAAATACATATTGTGTTTTCGCTGTAAAACATTTAAAAAATCGGAAATGATGGCTGGATTCACAAGATGTGTATCTTTCATTTGCTGTATTGGACTTATTGGAATTACATGCTAGTATATGCTAGTATTTACTTGTGGCGCTATGCTATGCAAACAGCTTTCATTCTCTCCCCCTTCACAGTAGAAGCATCAAAAACAAGGTTAGAAAGACTGTTGACATCTAGTGGAAGCCTTAGGAAGTGCAATCGGACCAAATTTACACTGTATCTTGGATAGGCAAAGAGTTTAAATACTACAAACCTAAAATATTCTTAGGTTTTTGCCTGCCATATGAGTTCTGTTATACTCACAGACATCATTCAAACAGTTTTAGAAACTTCAGAGTGTTTCCTATCCAACTCTACTAACAATATGCATATCTTAGCTTCTGGGCCTGATTAGCAGGCAGTTTACTCTGGGCACCTTATTCATCCAAGCTACTCAATACTGCTCCCCAGCCATAAGAAGTTAACACTTTTTTGGTTACTACATGATTCCATATGTGTAAATTCATAGTTTTGATAATTCACTATCTTCAGACGATGTAATTCTCTTCACTATTATTCTATTATAATTTAGAAAATGGAACAAATAAAGTAGGTGTGTCCAAACATTTGACTGGTACTGTACATCTTGTTTGACCAGCGTTGTGTCAAGTCACTCCGATTCACACTGACCTTCGAGTGTGCAGAAAGTAGCCCATCACAACTTCTTCCAATTGATCTGTCAATGGCGCCTGTTAAATGTAGGGCATCAATGTTGTTGAGAAAAGTAGCAAAACTTTCGTAGTTCTTGATGGCTAACATTATATGTTTCAAAAAAGCCACTGTGGAAAGGATTGTCAACACATACTGAGCAGCTCACGTTATAGACAGAAGCACGCTACATGGTAGACCAATCCAAACTCATCTCTCGGCATGTCCAGCCCATCCATTATCTCAGCCAGTCATGGCTAGTGGGAAAGTTCCTTTCCTTTTCCGTGGATAAACCAACTAGGCTGGTAATTTAACAATTTTATTCGTATTTACAGATGGAGTACAAGCTTGTTATTAAGGCACATAAAAGTTCACATGTTCCGGAAGGCATTTCTGCCAAAATTGCATTTGGATTATAAAAATAAAAGACTTTCAAATGCCTCTCCTGTGAAGTAGTGACATGCGACTAGCTTCCTGAAATGGGTCACAATTTGCTCCAAGGGGGATTTTACGAAGTCACTGAAATCCTTTGAATGTTTTCTTTTACCTCCATCCATTGTTTGGTTAAGGTGACTTGCTCCAATTCCACACATTGCTTATGTATTAGTGTCCTATCCCTGTTTTTTTAAACATCCTAAGATGAACTGGTTAGTCCTTACGTACCTTAGTCTGGGACTACCTAGCCTAGAACTAATTAATCTGAAGTTAAGCAGTGTCTCAGAAAGCCTTTAAAAAAAACTAGATCAATTTAAGTAGAATTAGCCTAGTCCTGATTTAAATTAAACTCTGTCCCGGAAACCGCCCCATATAAAGATTTGGGGAAAAAACGCATTTTGATTAAATAATAGCATGACTCCATTCCCTGCCTCAAATACACATGCTGTTCATCAGCCTCATCAGTCAATCACATTTGTGTGATTACATCTATATACTGTACTATGTAGGTGTGCACTGCAATTAGTTCAGCCGATATCCTGGAATGGAACCAGTAAAACTGAAATGTCTGCTGAGACAATTGTGAACTGTGCAATGTCATGGCATTATGTTCTAGTTTGTGTGTATGGTGTAAGCTGTGGGTCACTTGTGAAATGCAAGTCATGAATTTACATTGGAAATAAATGACTGCTTGGTCTTTGAAATCAAGTGTTAAATGGTTTGTGTGCGATCGAGTACAATAGTGCAGTAGTAAGGTAGCCTATGTTTTTAATGTTACATTTTAATGATGATTTAAGTGCTTCGATTTTTGTCCACCTAAAATTCAGTAGACCCACCCACCAACTATCTTCTGGCTACGTGACCAGTGAGAAGGACAGAGGTGGGGAGGGAGAGAAAGGGAGAGGAAAGAGGGGATAGTGAGAGGGGAATGAAAGAGGGGATAGGGAGAGGGGAAGGAAAGAGGGGATAGGGAGCGGGGAAGGAAAGAGGGGATAGGGAGAGGGGAAGGAAAGAGGGGATAGGAAACGGGGAAGGAAAGTGTGGATAGGGAGCGGGGAAGGAAAGAGGGGATAGGGAGAGGGGAAGGAAAGAGGGGAGAGGGAGAGGGGAAGGAAAGAGGGGATAGGGAGAGGGAAAGGAAAGAGGGGAGAGGGAGAGGGGAAGGAAAGAGGGGATAGGGAGAGGGGAAGGAAAGGGGGGATAGGAAACGGGGAAGGAAAGTGTGGATAGGGAGCGGGGAAGGAAAGAGGGGATAGGGAGCGGGGAAGGAAAGAGGGGATAGGGAGAGGGGAAGGAAAGAGGGGAGAGGGAGAGGGGAAGGAAAGAGGGGAGAGGGAGAGGGGAAGGAAAGAGGGGATAGGGAGCGGGGAAGGAAAGAGGGGATAGGGAGAGGGGAAGGAAAGAGGGGATAGGGAGCGGGGAAGGAAAGAGGGGATAGGGAGCGGGGAAGGAAAGAGGGGATAGGGAGAGGGGAAGGAAAGAGGGGATAGGAAATTGGGAAGGAAAGTGTGGATAGGGAGCGGGGGAAGGAAAGAGGGGATAGGGAGAGGGGAAGGAAAGAGGGGAGAGGGAGAGGGGAAGGAAAGAGGGGATAGGGAGAGGGGAAGGAAAGAGGGGAGAGGGAGAGGGGAAGGAAAGAGGGGATAGGGAGAGGGGAAGGAAAGAGGGGATAGGGAGAGGGGAAGGAAAGAGGGGATAGGGAGAGGGGAAGGAAAGAGGGGATAGGGAGAGGGGAAGGAAAGAGGGGAGAGGGAGAGGGGAAGGAAAGAGGGGATAGGGAGCGGGGAAGGAAAGAGGGGATAGGGAGCGGGGAAGGAAAGAGGAGATAGGGAGCGGGGAAGGAAAGAGGGGATAGGGAGCGGGAAAGGAAAGAGGGGATAGGGAGCGGGGAAGGAAAGAGGTAGAAGAAAGGAGGAGGCAGAGAGTGACATGGAGAAGTAAAGTGGTAAGCTGCCTCTTGCACCATGGCCCACTGTGCACAGACACACATACACACACACACTATTCAGAAGCATTTACATATCATTTCACTCCAGTGGGGAATGCAGATAGAGGGATTAAAATCTATTAAAACACTGGGAGAGAGAGAGAGAGAGTGAGAGCGAGCGAGAGAGAGAGAGATGAGGAGAGTGAGGTGAGAGAGTGAGGAGGAGAGGAAGAAGGGACAAGGAGAGAGAGAGAGATAAGGAGTGAGGTGAGAGACTGAGGAGAGGAAGAAGAAGCAAGGAGAGGGAGAGAGAGATGAGGAGAGTGAGGTGAGAGAGTGAGGAGGAGAGGAAGAAGAGACAAGGAGAGGGAGAGAGAGAGAGATGAGGAGAGTGAGGTGAGAGAGTGAGGAGTAGAGGAAGAAGAGACAAGGAGAGGGAGAGAGAGAGATGAGGACAGTGACGTGAGAGAGTGAGGAGGAGAGGAAGAAGAGACAAGGAGAGGGAGAGAGATAGAGAGAGAGAGATGAGGAGAGAGAGGTGAGAGAGTGAGGAGGAGAGGAAGAAGAGACAAGGAGAGGGAGAGAGAGAGAGTTGAGAGTGACGTGAGAGCATGAGGAGGAGAGGGAGAAGAGACAAGGAGAGGGAGAGAGAGAGATGAGGAGAGAGAGGTGAGAGAGTGAGGAGGAGAGGAAGAAGAGACAAGGAGAGGGAGAGAGAGAGATGAGGAGAGTGACATGAGAGAGTGAGGAGGAGAGGAAGAAGAGACAATGAGAGGGAGAGAGAGGGGGAGAGAGAGAGAGAGAGAGAGAGAGAGAGAGAGAGAGAGAGAGAGAGAGAGAGAGAGAGAGAGAGAGAGAGAGATGAGGAGAGAGAGGTGAGAGAGTGAGGAGGAGAGGAAGAAGAGACAAGGAGCGGGAGAGAGAGAGAGATGAGGAGAGTGAGGTGAGAGAGTGAGGAAGAAGAGACAAGGAGAGGGAGAGAGACAAGGAGAGGGAGAGAGACAAGGAGAGGGAGAGAGACAAGGAGAGAGAGAGAGAGAGAGAGATGAGGAGAGTGATGTGAGAGAGTGATTTGAGAGAGTGAGGAGGAGAGGAAGAAGAGACAAGGAGAGGGAGAGAGAGAGAGTTGAGAGTGACGTGAGAGCATGAGGAGGAGAGGGAGAAGAGACAAGGAGAGGGAGAGAGAGAGATGAGGAGAGTGAGGTGAGAGAGTGAGGAGGAGAGGAAGAAGAGACAAGGAGAGGGAGAGAGAGAGAGATGAGGAGAGTGACGTGAGAGCGTGAGGAGGAGAGGAAGAAGAGACAAGGAGAGGGAGAGAGTTCTCTCAGTTTGTGTGGATACCAGGCCACCTTCCCTCGCTCCTTCACTCATCTCGTTTGTTTTCTTGTTTTTCTTCTTTATGAAAAGGCACAACACATGGTCTTGACTAGGAGAGGACAATGTACTCTCTGCTCTGTGTGTGTGTGTGCGTGCGTCCGTGTGTGTCTGTGTGTGACCAGATAATTTCAGTTTATGACAGGGAGGCTGAGTGCAGGAGAATATGATTATGACATAAAAGCGCTTAGAGAGACATAGAGAGAGAAAGAGAGAGAGAATACGTTTTTAAAAAAGCTCTTCAATGACAATCCAGAGACACTATTGGCTGACTGCTACAAAGAGGGTAACGCAAGCAACTTATTTTTCCACACAGACCATCCACTGGCATGGCACAGTGCTATAAGAGCACACTACCCATATGTCAAGAGAGAGGGTATTGGCCCAGCGTGGAAACTCAGACTACTAGACATTGAGGAAATTGAAACAACCTCTGTCAACGTGTACAAGTCTGGGACAGTAATGGTGCAGGACATCCTCATGCAGATCCAGCAGGATTTTGACGGGATCAAAGAGAGAGGACAGCTGGAAAAGCTCTCTCTCTGTGACGACTCCCCCATCCTGAGGATCTGATCACACCTCTTCAAACTGTCCTGCAGACTCGGATAGTCACCCCCACAGCACTGAACACAAGAAGGTCCCACAACTGCACTGCTCCTCCATCATTGAGAGGGATAAATTCACAGAGCTGGAGAGAGACATGGTGGAGCTCAGAGAGCTAGTCCACACAATCCGAACAGAACAAACCCACAAAACAGACCAGCACAACAACCCCCCCCCCCCCCCCCCCCCGGACAAGACCCGGAGGGCAGAAGGTGGAGATGGACGGCTGTCTGAGAGATCTGGCCGCTCTATATCCTTCCTGTTTGGCCCTGTCCGGGGGTATCATCGGATGGGGCCACAGTGTCTCCTGACCCCTCCTGTCTCAGCCTCCAGTATTAATGCTGCAGTAGTTTATGTGTCGGGGGGGTTAGGGTCAGTTGGTTATATCTGGAGTACTACTCCTGTCTTATCCGGTGTCCTATGTGATTTTAAGTATGCTCTCTCTAATTCTCTCTTTCTCTCTTTCTTTCTCTCTCTCGGAGGACCTGAGCCCTAGGACCATGCCTCAGGACTACCTGGCATGATGACTCCTTGCTGTCCCCAGTCCACCTGGCCGTGCTGCTGCTCCAGTTTCAACTGTTCTGCCTGCGGCTATGGAACCCTGACCTGTTCAGCGGACGTGCTACCTGTCCCAGAGCTGCTGTTTTCAACTCTCTAGAGACAGCAGGAGCGGTAGAGATACTCTTAATGATCGGCTATGAAAAGCCAACTGACATTTACTCCTGAGGTGCTGACTTGCTGCACCCTCGACAACTACTGTGATTATTATTATTTGACCATGCTGGTCATTTATGAACATTTGAACATCTTGGCCATGTTCTGTTATAATCTCCACCCAGCACAGCCAGAAGAGGACTGGCCACCCCTCATAGCCTGGTTCCTCTCTAGGTTTCTTCCTAGGTTTTGGCCTTTCTAGGCAGTTTTTCCTAGCCACCATGCTTCTACACCTGCATTGCTTGCTGTTTGGGGTTTAGGCTGGGTTTCTGTACAGCACTTTGAGATATCAGCTGATGTAAGAAGGGCTATATAAATACATTTGATTTGATTTGATTTGAGGTGAGAGAACTTAGAGGCACACATGGCACTGAAGGACGAGGTCAAAAAGCTGAGGTGTGACAGAGAGCGGGACACTCCCCCAGAGAAGTCAGCAGAACATCCCACCTCAACACTAGGCATGACCTGGAACTGTTGTCAAAGGACAGACTAGGGTCCCCCATTTACATCACAATTCACACGGACACACATGACCTGAGGGCCCAGCAGGAAAGGGTGGCCACAGCACTGAAGGTGAGTGATTGAAAATGCTTTTTCCACTTTCCTCAATGCACACGTGGTTATCTCCACCCTGCTACCAGGAAAATACTTTCACCCTGCCACCATACAGCGGGTGAAAGCAAGCATTTTGCGAGATTGTGTCTCAAAACCTAATGTCTACCTGGCATACCACTCCACCCTGGACTTGAACAGCCTTTACAACCAGGTCCACCTCTACAAGGCAGTAATCCCAACTTTTGTCAGGACCCTTTTTTTATTTATTTTACCGTTATTTTACCAGGTAAGTTGACTGAGAACACGTTCTCATTTGCAGCAACGACCTGGGGAATAGTTACAGGGGAGAGGAGGGAGATGAATGAGCCAATTGTAAACTGGGGATTATTAGGTGACCATGATGGTTTGAGGGCCAGATTGGGAATTTAGCCAGGACACCGGGGTTAACACCTCTACTCTTACGATAAGTGCCATGGGATCTTTAATGACCTCAGAGAGTCAGGACACCCGTTTAACGTCCCATCCGAAAGACGGCACCCTATACAGGACAGTGTCCCCAATCACTGCCCTGGGGCATTGGGATATTTTTTAGACCAGAGGAAAGAGTGCCTCCTACTGGCCCTCCAACACCACTTCCAGCAGCATCTGGTCCCCCATCCAGGGACTGACCAGGACCAACCCTGCTTAGCTTCAGAAGCAAGCCAGCAGTGGTATGCAGGGTGGTATGCTGCTGGCCTAAAGGACGTCACCCTCAACGGTAGCCTCAGCACCACACACAGGAGCTACAGAGCAACGGACATCCCGCCCAGACCAGCGAGACACCTTCCCAGACCTGGAAGACTCCCTCTGAAGGACCAGCACTGAGAGAACTCACACCAAGAGGACCTACACGCAGACCACAGCATCACCAGCCACACCCCAACTAGCTAAGACCACCCCAAGCAAACCTTGGCCACACCCTATATAGGCCCCCCCATATCAGACCTATGCTTCTTCTGCCCACCCCATGACCCCCGCCCCTGCGGCAAGGACCTCAACATGACAGCAGGACATATGCCCAGGCCGTGAGCAGAGCAACAGGCCCAACCCCCACTATTACACCCGCCCAAGCCCCTTCCTGCAACCTAACAGGTATGTATCAGATGCTCAACATGCTCTGCTCACACCTGCTGTGATGGTCCGGGCCTAAACCACACAAAAGCAACACTAGACACTTTGGAACACAAAGCTTTTACTATCTCATCCTGGAATATACAAGGCCTTGGGCCTAAAGAGCAGGAACCTAGACTTCATCAAAGAAATTGGAAATATAGACATTGTCATCCTACACAGAAACATGGTATAAAGGAGAAGGACCAACTGGTTGCCCTCTAGGTTACAGAGAGCTGGTACTCCCATCTGCCTAAACTACCAGGTGTGAAACAGGGAAAAGACTCAGGGGGTATGCTAATTTGGTAAAGAGCAGACCTAACTCACTCTTTTAAATTAGTCAAAACGGGAACATTTTACATCTGACTAGATATTATTAAGGAAATTATCTTAATAGAGAAAATAGAGAAATACTATAGATGGAAGCAAAGTAGTGTGCAAATCTACCAAAAAAACTATCAGGCAACAAAAAATTAAATCCCTTCTAAACAAGTTCCTGGACAAATTGTTTCTCTGTCATAGTAAAGGTGTAAACTTGGCAGTAGAAAACCCAAACACTATATTTATATTTGACCTCTCAGCTTCCCTATCAAATCTAAAAATTTCAAGCAGATAACCTAAGAAAGTTAAAACCACTTCTGGGAAAACACTAAACAAACAACAACACGAAGAGTTATCTATCCCAAATGGAGATGTATGAATAAACCACTTCTCCAATCTTTTTGGCTCTATAACAAAGAACAAACAGCAAAAACAAATACTTGATCAAATACAAATCATAGAATTAACTATTATTAAAGACTACCAGATTCTCCAATTACATTGAATGATCTACAGGACAAAATAAAAAACCCAAAGGCCTGTGGGGTTGATGATATCATAAATGAAATGATAACATATACAGACCACAAATTCCAATTGGCTAAACTTAAACTCTTTAACATCATCCTCAGCTCTTGTATATTCCCCAATATTTGGAACCAAAGACTGATCACCCCAATCCACAAAAGTGGAGAAAAATTTGACCCCAATAACTACTGGGTTTTATGCATCAACAGCAACCTTGGGAAAATCCGCTGCATTATCATTAACAGCAGACTTGTACATTTCCTCAGCGAAAACAATATACTGAGAAAATAATTATATTTGGCCCTAAACAGAGAGTACACTGTGGCAGAATACCTGACCACTGTGACTGACCCAAAATTAAGGAAATCTTTGACTGTGTACAGACTCAGTGAGCATAGCCTTGCTATTGAGAAAGGCTGCCGTAGGCAGACCTGGCTCTCAAGAGAAGACAGGCTATGTGCACACTGCCACAAAATGAGGTGGAAACTGAGCTGCACTTCCTAACCTCCTGCCAAATGTATGACCATATTGACACAAATATTTCCCTCAGATTACACAGATCCACAAAGAATTCGAAAACAAATCCAATTTTGACAAACTCCCATATCTATTGGGTGAAATACTACAGTGTGCAATCACAACGGTACGATTTGTGACCTGTTGCCACAAGAAAAGGGCGACCAGTGAAGAACAAACACCATTGTAAATACAACCTATATTTATGTTAATTTATTTTCTCTTTTGTACTTTAACTATTTCCACATCATTGCAACGCTCTATATAGACATAATATGACATTTGAAATGTCTTTATTATTTTGGAACTTTTGTGAATATAATGTTTACTGTTCTTTTTTTTTTTCACTTTGTTTATTATCTATTTCACTTGCTTTGGCAATGTAAACATAGGTTTCCCATGCCAATAAAGGCCAATAAATTGAAATTGAAACTGAATTGAGAGCGAGAAGAGAAGAGGGTACAGGATTAGTTAGCTTGTGTTTCATATACCCACATTTTGAATCCTTCATTTGATCCACAGTAAAACATTGCAGTGGAGGGAAATCAGACAAATGGATATGAAAGCAAGATAAAATGTTCCTTTTGCTTTCACTGTATCAGTTTCAGGTTCTGAAGCCAACAGACTTAGTTTAGGTCAGCATAATGATGGTATTACATCACCCTCTGCTGGAAACCTAGTGCCCTTAGACAGACAGTGTATACGTTGTTACACACACACCCTTCACAACCCACTGAGGTGCAAACACACTGAGAGACACACACACACACACACACACACACACACACTGCGCTGGGATAAGTTGTTACATATCAGTTGCTGGCTTCTACACCATAATATTACTTTTCTGTCCTCAGAACCAATTCCGATAACACCAGACGGAGATACAATAACAGAGATATCGCAGAGTACACACACATGCACACATGCACACACATTTTTTTTTTAAACACACACACACACACAACCTCCAACACAAACACAACTTCTGATCTGTCCCATTGGTCTTTAGAAGATCCCATGAATAATTTCTGCTTTGTGTGATCCGCAAGATTTTAACATTCCGCAAGATTGGGTTTACCTGTTGAGCTAAATCCTAGGCATTAGCTTTGGAAGCTAATGCAAGTATTCAAGTCTCAACCTCGGCTCCTCATTATGCGAGCATGGTCACTTAATTAACCACCTCTGCTACTTGTAACACTCTACTCAAATACTTGCTAATTATTTCTCTGCTTACAAAACAAACATCCATTTGCTGTTGTTTGTCTTGCCAAAACAAACACTCGGGGAAATGTTCTTTGCGTAGTCCCATGAACACTTATAGCATTGTGTATTTGTGGCACGCGTGTTGAGAATTCATACAAACAAAGGAACACACACACACACACACACACACACACACACACACTCTCTCTCTCTTGGGAAGGAATCATGTTTCTCATTTCATCCCTGAATGAAAATCAAGGATTCCTCCAGTTTCACAAATGGGAATGTTTTCCCCTCAGGGAGACGGAAGGAGCGAGGGACTGGAAGAGAAAAAACAGAGAAATTTTTTTTACATGAAAGAAAGAGAGAGAGTACTGAGTGTATGGGAGAGGAGAGATAGAGAAGAGAAAGGTATGTTCTTTGTCAACTATCTGTTAGGAATTATAATGAAATGATTCAACTGTGGACTTCCACATAGTGGTTGTTCTGGCGGTGTTGTGTGGGATAATAATGATGACAGAAACCTGTGGGTTTGTATTTTGCATTTCGTGGTCACACACTGAGATTCGGGGTTGAAAGTACGATTCGCAAATGTGTATTTTACTTTTGCAAGCTTGCATCATGATGTGTGAAAAATAGAACGACGGTTGCAAGCTTGTAACTTGACATTTGAATACATTCATAAAGATTTGCAAGCATCATTTATTTTCAGAATCACTCAATAGAGTCTGGCTCCAACAGATACCTTCTCATGCCACAGACGCTGTGAGACATACGAGATGAAAGAGGATGTCGGATGATGCCAGAGAGGATGGTGCGTTACCACCACCAAAGGAATGGGTGGTGAAATCACATTAGAATTAGAAGATAGTCTAGCTAGTGTGTTCTAGCCAGTGAGCTAGTGTGTACTAGCCAGCTAGCTAGTGTGTACTCCCTCCCGGGATAGGGGAGTGTTTGATGGGTGGGACTTTACTTGGCTCATTGCACTCTAGCAACTCCTTGTGGTGGGCCGGACACCTACAGGCTGACTTCAGTTGTTAGTTGAACCGTGTTTCCTCTGACACATTGGTGCTTCTGGGTTAAGTGGGCGGGTGTTAAGAAGTGTGGTTTGGTGCCTCATGTTTCTTGCCCCGGGGTTCCGCTAGCGGAACTCCTCCCACATTCCACTGAAAAGGCAGAGCGCGAAATTCAAAAAATATTTTTGAGAAATATTTAACTTTCACACATTAACAAGTCCAATACAGCAAATGAAAGATAAACATCTTGTGAATCCAGTCAACATGTCAGATTTTTTAAATGTTTTACAGCGAAAACACCACGTATATTTATGTTAGCTCACCACCAAATACAAAAAAGCACAGAGATTTCTTTCACAGCACAGGTAGCTTGCACAAAACCAACCAAACTAACCAAGAACCAACCAAACTAACCAAGAAACAACTTCATCAGATGACAGTCTTATAACATGTTATATAATAAATCTATGTTTTGTTCGAAAAGTTTGCATATTTGAGGTATAAATCAGTTTTACATTGCAGCTACCATCACAGCTACCATCAGAAATAGCACCGAAGCAGTCAGAGTAATTATAGAGACCGACGTGAAATACCTAAATACTCATCATAAAACATTTCTGAAAATACATGGTGTACAGCAAATGAAAGACAAAGATCTTGTGAATCCAGCCAATATTTCCGATTTTTTAAGTGTTTTACAGCGAAAACACAATATAGCATTATATTAGCTTACCACAATAGCCTACCACACAACAGCATTGATTCAAAGCAACAGCAAAAGATATTAAAGATATCAAAACCAGCAAAAGATATTAATTATTTCACTAACCTTCATAAACTTCATCAGATGACAGTCCTATAACATCATATTACACAATACATATATGGTTTGTTCGAAAATGTGCATATTTAGAGCTGAAATCCGTGGTTATACATTGTGAAAATGTAGCAAATATTTTCCAGAATCTCCGGATATATTTCTGACACTCACCTATTCTGACCAAATAACTATTCATAAACTTTACAAAAAAATACATGTTGTATAGGAAATGATAGATACACTAGTTCTTAATGCAATTGCCGTGTTAGAATTCTAAAAATAACTTCAGTACAACAATGCAGCTTACGTTATAGCGAGACAGCGCCAAAAATCTAGGCGGAAAACACAACAACACATATTCGACAGAAATAGGAAATAACATCATAAATGGGTCCTACTTTTGTTGAGCTTCCATCAGAATCTTGTACAAGTGGTCCTTTGTACAGAACAATCGTTGTTTGGATTTAGAATGTCCTCTTCGTCTGTTGATTTATCAATCAAAACTAGCCAAGTGGCGCGAGCTGTCCATCGTCAACAAACGCAGAGAACGGAACACACCAAAACTCCCGGAAAAAAATGTAAAAATCTGATAAAACTATATTGAAAAAACATACTTTACGATGATATTATCACATTTATCAAATAAAATCAAAGCCGGAGATATTAGACGTCTATAACGAATGCTTTTCAGAAGCCAATACTGATGACCTTTCTGCGCCTTCCTGAACAAAGGAATTTGGGGTCATGTCATTCCAAGCTCTCTCTTTTGACCATAGATATACCTAGAAATCCCATTTCACCTCTCACAGCCTATTGCCATCTAGTGGAAGGCATATAAAGTGCATGTATACTAATAGATTTCAAGCAAAATTATAGGGAGGCCCTGGAACAGAGCCTCGATTTCAGATTTTTCACTTTCTGACAGGAAGTTTGCTGCAAAATGAGTTCTGTTTTACTCACAGATATAATTCAAATGGTTTTAGAAACTTGAGTGTTTTCTATCCAATAGTAATAATAATATGCATATTGTACGAGCAAGAATAGAGTACGAGGCCGTTTAAATTGGGCTTGATTTTTTCCCAAGGTGAAAATAGCACCCTCTATCCTCAACAGGTTAAGAAGTGTGGTTTGGTGCCTCATGTTTCAGAGGATGCATGACTCTACTTATGCCTCTCCCAAGCCCATTGAGGAGTTGCAGTGATGAGACAAGATTGAAAAAGGGGCTAAAAAATACATTAAAAAACATTGGTAGAGTGAGAGGAGAGTTCTCTCAGTGTGTGTGGATACCAGGCCTCGTTCCTTGTTTTACTTTCAACGAAAAGGCACTCGGAGAGGGCAATGTACTGCTGTTTGTGTGTGTGTGAGAGAGAGACAGCGAGCAGGCGGATAGCTTGTGTTTCATATACACACATTTTGACTACTTTACTTGGATCCACAGTAAAACATGCAGTGGAGGGGAATCATACAAATGCATATAGCACAGTTATGTCTGCTCCTCCTGGAAGAGAGACAGAGAGAGAGAGAGCGAGAGAGAGAGCAGAAGCAGAATGCTTGATAAGATGTTCCTTTTGCTTTCATTGTATCAGTTTCAGGTTCTGAAGCCAACAGGCTGTTTTAGGTCAGCATAATGATGGTATTACATCGCCCTCTGCTGGAAACCTAGTGACCTTAGATAGGCAGTGTATAAGTTGCTACGCACATACACCCTTCGGGAAAACACACGGAGGTGCAAACGACTTGTGGAACACACAAACACACACACTGAGGCGCACACACACACACCGATTCGCACACACACACACTTAGATCGAATCGCACCATGGAGACACTGATGGAAATAGCAATAGGAGACCGCAGACACACACATACACCACAGGATGTTGGTGGCACCTTAATTGGGGAGGACGGGTTCATAGTAATGGCTGGAATGGATGAAATGTAATGCTATCAGTCATCAAACACACGGTTGATACCATTCCATTCACTCCACTCCAGCCATTATTAATAGCCATCCACCCCTCATCAGCCTCTTGTGACATACACACACACACACACACACACACACACACACACACACACACACACACACACACACACAGAGAGCTGGGATCAGATGTTAGATATCAGCTGCTTGGTTCAACACCATATTACTTTTCTGTCCTCAGGGCCAATTCCGATAGCACCAGACGCAGATACAGTGACAGGGATATCTCAGATTGCACAAACGAACAAACACAATACACTCACTCACCCCCAAAAATAACACACACACACACACAAGCTCTGACACAAACACAACCTATAATCTTTCCAGCCAGGTCACCCGTGATACAAGTCAGTATTCGACGTCCATCCATGTCTGAGGACGTCGGGAGACGATGTGGAAACCGGCCACTAGGGGCAACAGTGAGCGCTGTTACCTTCAAGTATGTTTCAGTTTTGCTAGGGCGTTGGGGATGGCGGATGGCCGTAAGCTTATCAAAAACAACTTACTATCGCTGGATTCAAACTTTAGAATCAGAGGGAGAAGCTCTGCCCATCCATCTGCCCATTCAGACTTAATGCCTAACCTTAACTATTCAGACTTAATGCCTAACCTTAACCATTCAGACTTAATGCCTAACCTTAACCATTCAGACTTAATGCCTGAACTTAACCCTAACCTTAACCACCTCTCCGACATGTAACACTCTACGCAATTACCTGCTTATTATTCCTGTCCTTACAAAAAACAAACATCCACCTTGCTTTTGTTTGTCTCGCCATATGTTGTTTACCAAAACAAACAGTGAGGGAAATGCTTGTTGTGTGGTCCAATTAACATTTATAGTATTGTGCATGAGTGTTGAGAATTCATACAAAAAAAGAAACACGCACGCACGCACGCACACACACACACACACACACACTTGGGAAGGAGACATGTTTTTAATTTCATCCCTGAATGAAAATCAAGGTTTCCCTCCAGTTTCACCCCTGGGAAAGTTTTCCCCTCAGGGAGATGGAAGGAGCAATGGAGAGGATAGATAGAGAAGAGAAAGCTATGTTCTTTGTCACCTAACAGTTTGCAATTATAATGAATTCATTCAGCTGTGGAATCATTTCTTGGTGTTAGTTATGAGGCCTCGATTCCCTCAGATTGAGAGTCAACCCGCATTTTCAAACATCCACATTATGGTTGTTTCAGCGCTGTTGTGTGGGATAATAATGATGACAGAAACCTGTGCGTTTGTATTTTGTATTTCGTGGTCGCACACTGAGATTCGTGGTTGCAAGTACGATTCGCAAATGTGTAATGACATTTTTCAAGCTTGTATCAGGATGTGTGAACAATGTAACAATGGCTGCAAACTTGCAGCTTGACATTTGAATAAATTCAATATGGTTTGCAAGAATAATTTATTTTCAGAATTATTCAGAGTCTGGCTCCAACAGATACCTTCTCATGCCACAGACGCTGTGAGACATACGAGATGAGACCGGATGTCGGATGATGCCAGAGAGGATGGTGCGTTACCACCACCAACAGAATTGGTGCTGAAATTATATTTAGAATTAGAAGATAGCCTAGCTAGTGTGTATTAGCCAGGTAGCTAGTGTGTACTAACTAGCTAGCTGCACAAGCAACAGTGGTTACCTGGTTTGTGCGTGGCACACTGACAGCCTGGAACAAAGCTTCTAACTCACGTGATACACGAGGCCAACAAATGTCTTCAGGTTGGGTGCGCACATACCATTTGATACCCCCCCAAAATACATCTGAGACACACACGCATGCACTTTGAGGTTCGCAGACTACGCGGCTTCAGCACGCATAATCTGCATTTGGATGCAGATTAAAAATCCATTTAAGACTATGAATATTCTACTGTGAATTAAAAATACACTTGCAGTTCTGTCACTGTTGTAATGTTACCTACCTCAACCCAACTGAGATGGTTTGGGGTGAGTTGGACCTCGGAGTGAAGGAAAAGCAGCCAATAAGTGCTCAGCATATGTGGGAACTCCTTCAAGACTGTTGGAAAAGCATTCCAGGTGAAGCTGGTTGAGAGAACGCCAAGAGTGTGCAAAGCTGTCATCAAGGCAAAGGGTAGCTACTTTAAAGAATATAGAATGTCTAATGATTTGCTTAACACTTTTTTGGTTACTACATGATTCCATATGTGTTATTTCATAGTTTTGATGTCTTTACTTTTATTCTACAACATAGAAAATAGTAAAAAATAAAGAAAAACCCTTGAATGAGTAGGTTTGTCCAAACTTTTGACTGGTACTATTTATATATAATACTCCACTCATATGATGGACAGCACAACACAAGCCTCTCCCCCAACCGTTGAACTGTGGCGTCTTTTACGCATCCATTTGTCTGATAGGAAGGCACCCTTATAATCAACAAGGTAAATGTTATCTCTCTTGCACTCTTTCAAGTGCATTCAGTACCTCTATCCATCTCTTTACCGGTACTACAGAGAAAATACTCGAAGGACCTCCGGAGCTTTCTGACCCACTACCTGTGATCTCTCCAGAGCACAGAGAAGTAAGCTCTGCTGGTGGTGTTATACCCTATGAACTATGTAAACCTCCTTAACTATGGCTGTCTGTGATGACATATAGCATATTATTCAGGGACACTGGTTGGATTGGATTTGGCTGTACTCCCTTTGAAACGCATGCTATCTCCTCTCTCTAAAAGTCTCCCAGACAAAGTAACGTGTCCACCCCCCTATCCCCAGGTGAGTCTGCTGGGCCACCGAGTTCTAGATCAGGGTTTCCCAAACTCAGTCCTGGGCCTCCCAGTGGGCATTTTTTGTTTTTTTGCCCTAGCCCTACACAGCTGACTCAAATTACCAACTCGTCAAGCTTTGGTTATTATAATCAGTTGTGTAGTGCTAGGGCAAAAATAAATGAATGAACCTGAGGAGGGGCGTCACTGAGTTCGGGAAACCCTGCTCTAGAGCAGCCATAAAAAAAAGCAGACGTTCTGTTGTCAGCTAACAGCAGACAGTTCCTTGATGAAGATATGCAACTATCATGACCACAAAATGCAAAAGCCTTGTGTAAACTACTCATGTTGATTTTTGTTTTAAGTTGCTACAAAACCATGTCTTTTTCATAGCCTTTTCTTCACATTTTTACTACCTACTATGTTAAAGTTAAACAACAAACAACATGCGTACTTTCTCCATCAAGACATTTAGTCTCATGTCCGGGGTGAATACATTTTTATTCATGTGTGTATATGCGAGACATCACACAGGTGTGCCAACTAAAATATATATATATCCCAGACCAGATGGAAGAATGGGACAAGTAGACAAAGTGAAAATGAGTCAGCTGTTGCGTCTGTAGCAGTTTGTGTTAATTTGAGTGGTTGCATAAAAACACATGTTGACATGTTAAAGATGGAGATGAGGAGACTCTTGCTGTAATGTCCGGTAAGGGACCACTGAAGGCCCCAGTATTCAGTCAGGCAGATTGAAGCAGATGTGTCACAATCCAGGCCCATGTCACAGCGTGCAGTGGCCTGATGGGGACATGACAATAAATACATGAAGTACCTTTCATCACCAAAGCCGTGTTAGCATTTATTGCACATGTTGCTGGACACTCCAACCATTTCGTTAGTGTCATTGATATAAATGGGCAATTAACATCCAGTTGATAAGAATTGACCGTAATACCTCTATGGTCCTGTGGTTGTGTAGTAGGGTACTATTTATAATACCAATATCCAGTTCATAAGCATTGACCGTAATACCTCTATGGTCCTGTGGTTGTGTAGTAGGGTACTATTTATAATACCAATATCCAGTTCATAAGCATTGACCGTAATACCTCTATGGTCCTGTGGTTGTGTAGTAGGGTACTATTTATAATACCAATATCCAGTTCATAAGCATTGACCGTAATACCTTTATGGTCCTGTGGTTGTGTAGTAGGGTACTATTTATTATATAGGTATTATATATACCTCACAGGCAACCCGTGTAAGTCTATGCAATTAATATGATCAACGTCTATTAAACTGAATATCTGACTCCATAAAGATGATTTAGCAACATGCGAGAGATTATAGTTGAGTTACACTAATAGAAAGGTCTGAGAATAGAATTCTAAATGAAAGTGTATTGAATTACTTTGCAAAATGAACGATACACTATACAAGGCATAAACTTAAGCTACAAAGTATTAACAAGCATTACAATGCATTATTCTAGGCCTGATCAGAGAGGGAGAGAGACAACGAAAGTGTGTGTGTGTGTGTGTGTGTGTGTGTGTGTGTGTGTGTGTGTGTGTGTGTGTGTGTGTGTGTGTGTGTGTGTGTGTGTGTGTGTGTGTGTGTGTGTGTGTGTGTGTGTGTGTGTGTTGTAGTGTGTGTTGTAGTGTGTGTGTGTGTGTGTGTGTGTGTGTGTGTGTGTGTGTGTGTGTGTGTGTGTGTGTGTGTGTGTGTGTGTGTGTGTGTGTGTGTGTGTGTGTGTGTGTGTGTTTGTATATAGAGTCCAATGAGTGTGCATAGAGTCAGTGCAAAAAAAAATAATCACTGCTGTATTTTGAGATGCTACTCGTTGAGTTAAACGTCAGCTTCAACAGAGAACAAGTTTTGTCGTTTTTGGGGGGGTTAAACAGAACATTTGGCGAAAGAGGATGGCTGAAAGTATCAATATCCCGACCTACATCAGAGCAATTCTTGCCTCATTCGGGTGAACCAACAATCCATAGGACAGATGGAAGTTGTTGTTTGAGACGTACATGTTAGCTACCGGACTGGATATGGTTAGCCCTGAGATGAAAAGGGTCATTCGTCTCCACTGTTTCGGCGCCAAGGGCCTGCGCATCTTCCAAACTCTCGGGGAAGCACACCCATATGACGCAGCTGTTGAACGTTTGGACGGACATTTCGCAAAGAAACAGTGTGTGCTTCTGAAGAGACTGCATTTATTTTGGCAGCATGCACAGCGCGTGGGAAAGTCAGTGTGGTTATCTTCGAGATGAAATGATCAGGGACCAGTTAATTGAAAGAACCTCCAGCTCACTCGTGCGGGAGAGGCTTCTCCTTGAAGGTGATGATCTGACTCTTGTAAAAGCTGTAGCCGTAGCTTCCCAAGTGGAATCAGCAGCTCACTGAGCAACTAAGATCTCTGAGGCACAGACACATGCTTCCAGTGCTGTTCAAGCTGTTCGGCAGTCTCAGTGCTCAGACTGTAGCTGTCACATGGACAGTGACATGAGTGCCTCAGTGCAGTTGATGAGAACCCAGGCATGTCAGCGGTGTGCCAACTGTGGTTCCAATAGACACAATTCACATGCCCCTGACTGCCCTGCTCGTGGACAGACATGTAGACGATGTCAGAAACCAAAGCATTTTGAAAAGTGGTGTAGGTCAGCTCGCACCCCCCGTGCACCAACACTCACACCCCATGGACACACCCCCTACAGTCATTCACACTGTTGGCTCAAACCCGGCTGGGTTTTCACTTGTACTGTATACCTTGGGGGACTCCTGCATTCCACTCATTCCACAGGAGGAAATGTGTCGCTCCTCAACATGGCTACCTACGAGCAGTTCTTGTCCCACCTACCCTTCCAGCCACCCAGCCTTAGCCTGTACGGATATGGGCGCTCAGTGACTGATGTCCTCGCCTTTAAAAACTAACCTATGCAGTATGGCAACAAAGCCCTTACTCAGTTCCCCTTCCACATAACACGGCAGGGCACTAATACAGTTGAAGTCGGAAGTTTACATACAGCTTAGCCAAATACATTTAAACTCAATTCCTGACATTTAATCCAAGTAAAAATTCCCTGTCTTAGGTCAGTTAGGATCACCACTTTATTTTAAGAATGTGAAATGTCAGAATAATAGTAGAGAGAATTATTTATTTCAGCTTTTATTTCTTTCATCACATTCCCAGTGGGTCAGAAGTTTACATACACTCAATAAGTATTTGGTAGCATTGCCTTAAAATTGTTTAACTTGGGTCAAATGTTTCACGTAGCCTTCCACAAGCTTCCCACAATAAGTTGGTTGAAATTTTGTCCCATTCCTCCTGACAGAGCTGGTGTAACTGAGTCAGGTTTGTAGGCTTCCTTGCTCGCACACGTTTTTCAGTTCTGCCCACACATTTTCTATAGGATTGAGGTCAGGGCTTTGTGATGGCCACTCCAATACCTTGACTTTGTTGCCCTTAAGCCATTTTTCCACAACTTTGGAAGTATGATTGGGTCATTGTCAATTTGGAAGACCCATTTGCGACCAAGCTTTAACTTCCTGACAGATGTCTTGAGATGTTGCTTCAATATATCCACATAAATTTCCTGCCTCATGATGCCATCTATTTTGTGAAATGCACCAGTCCCTCCTGCAGCAAAGCACCCCCACAACATGATGCTACCACCCCCGTGCTTCACGGTTGGGATGGTGTTCTTCGGCTTGCAAGCCCCCCCCTTTTTCATCCAAACATAACGATGGTCATTATGGCCAAACAGTTCTATTTTTGTTTCATCAGACCAGAGGACATTTCTCCAAAAAGTACGATCTTTGCCCCCATGTACAGTTGCATACCATAGTCTAGCTTTTTTATGGCGGTTTTGGAGGTGTGGCTTCTTCCTTGCTGAGCGGCCTTTCAGGTTATGTCGATATAGGAATTGTTTTACTGTGGATACAGATATTTTTGTACCTATTTCCTGCAGCATCTTCACAAGGTACTTTGCTGTTGTTCTGGGATTGATTTGCGCCTTTCGCACCAAAGTATGTTCATCTCTAGGAGACAGAACGCGTCTCCTTCCTGAGCGGTATGACGGCTGCATGGTCCCATGGTGTTTATACTTGCATACTATTGTTTGCACAGATGAACGTGGTACCTTCATGTGTTTGGAAATTGCTCCCAAGGATGAACCAGGTGTTGGTCTTGGCTGATTTCTTTTGATTTTCCCATGATGTCAAGCAAAGAGGCACTGAGTTTGAAGGTAGGCCTTGAAATACATCCACAGGTACACCGCCAATTGAGTCAAATTATGTCAAATAGCCTATCAGAAGCTTCTAATGACATGACATAATGTTCTGTAATTTTCCAAGCTGTTTGAAGGCACAGTCAACTTAGAGTATGTAAACTTCTGACCCACTGGAATTGTGATACAGTGAATTATAAGTGAAAAAATCTGTCTGTAAAAAATTGTTGGAAAAATTACTTGTGTCATCCACAAAGTAGATGTCCTAACCGACTTGCCAAAACTATAGTTTGTTAACAAGAAATTTGTGGAGTGGTGAAAATGAGTTTTAATGACTCCAACCTAAGTGTATGAAAACCTCCGACTTCAATTGTATCTTAGGTCTAGACTTGTTCACCATTCTGGGGTTCTCTCTGTTGGACAACAATGGCTCAACGATCCAGCACATTGCATTTCCCTTTGGCAAGATGCTTTGGCCCACTCTCTTCAACGGTGTAGTGTGAACGCCATGACAGCGTTCACACATAAGCCCTTCCTCGAACCTACGATGACTCCAGTCATTCAACCTCTACGCAGTATTTCACTGACTTTACGTGAGGGGGTCACTAAGGATCTACAGAAGCAGCTGGAGGATGGATTCATCGAGCCGGTGGATGCCTCCCCATGGGTGTCCAACTTGGTCATCGCTAAAAAGATGTCTGGAGAGATGCAGGTCTGCTTGGACCTGAGACTGGACTGGCAAGGCCGTCATACCTGATCGGTATCCTCTGCCGACCATGGAGGAGCTGACCACTCACTTCTACGAATTGACTGTCTTCACAGATCTGGACCTTCGAAAGGGCTACCTCCAAGTTCCTCTACACCCAGAGAGTAGGAACCTGACAGCCTTCGTCACTCATATCGGGGTGTTCCACTACACATGCCTTTTGGTCTCACTTCGGCCCCAGCTGTTTCCAGAAGATAATGTGCACCAGTCTCTGGAGCGGCTGTTTACTTGGACGACATCGGCATCCATGGCCCCAACACTGCCGCCCATAATGAACGTCTGCAAGCAGCCTTCACAGCGCTCAGTCAACAGAACCTCACACTCAACACTGACTAGTGCAACTTCTCTGTGCCAGAGATCGGCTTTGTCGGGTTCTGCGTGTCAGCCGGAGGGCTCTCAGCGCTGCAGTCAAACGTGGAAGCTATCCATAGTGTCCCAGAATGGACATCTGCTACACAACTTAACTACTTTCTGGGAAAGATGGGTTACTACATGCGCTTCCTGCCCCAGTACTCGGCCATCACTTCCCTTCTGTGTCAGCAATGGAAGGAGGTGCACAGGCTGTCCACTCTCTCGAAGAACTGCTGACCATTTCACCTGTCCTGGCCCGCTTTAACTTCACCATCCCAACTCTGGTCACCTGTGACACGTCAGCCACAGCAGTGGGAGCGGCCCTTTCTCAGCTTCAGGACGGTGTTGAGAAGCCAGTGGCTTTCGCATCTTGCGCATCTCACCGAAAGTACTCAGTTGGAGAGAGGGAGGCACTACAATGTGTCTGGCTCTGCTAACGGTGGCACATTAACCTCTACGGATGTTCTTTCACCCTGCGCACCGACCACCAGGACCTCACAGCCTTGGTGTCTACCTCCGGGTCAGGTCACAAGCCCCTCCGCATGTACCACTGGTCAGACCGCCTCCAGCAGTATAACTTTAAGCTCCAGTTTACGCCGGCCAGGGACAATGTATTTGTATTTATTATGGATCCCACCGAGGCAGCAGCTACTCTTCCTGGGGTCCAGCAAAATTAAGGCAGTTATACAATTTTAAAAACATTACAATAAATTCACAGGTTTCACAACACACTGTGTGCCCTCAGGTCCCTACTCCACCACTACCACATATCTATACAACATCTATGTGTGTATAGTGCGTATGTTACTGTGTGTGTGTTTATGCATGTGTCTGTGCCAATGTTTGTGTTGCTTCACAGTCCCCGCTGTTCCATAAGGTGTATTTTTTATCTGTTTTTTCAAATCTATTTTTACTGCTTGCATCAGTTACTTGATGTGGAACAGAGTTCCATGTAGTCATGGCTCTATGTAGTACTGTGTGCCACCCATAGTCTGTTCTGGAATTGGGCACGGTGAAGAGACCTCTTGTGGGATGTCTTGTAGGGTTTGCATGGGTGTCCAAGCTGCGCGACAGTAGTTCAAACAGACAGCTTGGTGCATTCAACATGTCAATACCGCTCATAAACACAAGCAGTGATGAAGTGAATCTATCCTCCACTTTGAGCCAGGCGAGATTGACATGCATATTATTCATGTTTGCTGTCTGTGTACATCCAAGGGTCAGCCGTGCTGCCCTGTTCTGAGACAAATTGCAATTTTCCTAAGTCCCTTTTTTGAACAGTAGTCCAGTTGCGAAAAAGCTAGGGCCTGTAGGACCTGTCTTGTTAATAGTGCTGTTAACCTCTACGGGATCGGTGTCTCCCACTTGGGATGGTTGAGCTAATGTGCACTGATGTGATTAGCATGGCATTGTAAGTAACAATACAATTCCCCAGGATATAGCCATGTCTTATATGGGCAGAAAGCTTAAATTCTGGTTAATTTAACATCACTGTCCAATTTACAGTAGCTATTACAGTGACACAATACCATGCTATTATTTGAGGAGAGTGCACAACAACAAAAAACTTTTATCACGGAAACTGGTTTGATACATTCACCTCTGAAGGTAAATATTGTACTTACAGTCAGTAATCTTGCTCTGATTTGTCATCCTGAGGGTCCAAGAGATAAAATGTAGCATCATTTTGTTTGAGAAAAATCCATTTTTATATTCAAATGTTGAAACTGGGTTCTCCACTTTTAACTGCTGCTGTGTCTCTGGTGGTGGTTGCATTGCATCCAATGGCAGTGTCCGCCATCAACTAACACAATGGGCTGCTTGTGGATTTCAAATCAAATCAACGTTTATTGGTTAGGTACACAGATTTGTAATCGCAGTTGGAGCAAAATGCTTGTTTTTCAAGCTCCAATAGCGCAGTAATAATACAAAACAATAGAGGCCAGGCATCAAATGCGTTTCATCTGTGCAGTTGTAGTAGGTGTGATGTCTACTCTTCACCAGCAGATGGTAGCAAAGACAAAGTAATGATTCAGAGATCTCTTCTGCTCTTCCCGAGGCTGCTGTCATTGTCCAACGGGGAAGGAAATACACGAGATGTCAAACCACCATTTTGACCTGTTTTGATATTATGTGCAGTTGTATTGCATAATATGCAATTGACAACATTTTGTAATCAAAAGGAAACGTTTATTATTGCATAAAGTATTGGCAAAGTAAGTGCTTCCTCTTTCATTGTGATTGGTAAACCTCAGATCATAATAACATTTAGCAGATTAGACAGATTACTGTATTGATCAACATGAGATTAGAGGTAAATATCTAAATCCTCATATCTAACTCTATCTAGGAGTCACTGTTGTAAGCCTAAGTGACTAAATCCTCTCTTAGAGACAGATTTTTTTTTTTAAGTAGTTGAAAGGAAAAAAAGAAAAGTCTTCAGAGTTCATTAAGTGTTTTGTGGAAACAATGGTGGAGAGGCAGGGCAGGCTGCAGAGAACACACACACACACACAGAGAGAGAGAGAGAGAGACAGAGAGAGAGACACACACTGGCACTGTCATTAATCATGGCTGACAAGGAGCTGGGGTCAGAGGTGGGAGAGCTGCCAGAGACTCTGTTACTGATTTATACTGGTACTCTCACTCAGAGGAGGAGGAGGGGGGGAGGTGGGAGAGAAGGAAGGGAGAGCGAGATAGAGGGAGGTTGTACACAGTTTGGTCGGAGCAAAGCAGTAACAAACATAACTGTGTAGAAGCTATGTAACCACTATAAAATCTAAACTCTACCATCTATCATCAGTAGACACTTTAATGCCGCTGCTACAGATAATTGTGTTTGAATATTGTTGTAAAGTGCCAGATTGGTCCCCCACCACAGCTTTTGAGAAAGAAACAGTAGATTTGATTGATAAAGAGTTGCTTGACTTGTCGTCTATACACTCATCTCTCTCTCTCTATCTCTCCCTCTCTCCCTCTCTCTCTCTCTCGTGCAACATCTCCAGCTGTATTCAACCCTGCCTGTCAACTCCACCACCAAAGGGGAAAAAAAGGCAGGGAGAGAAAGAAAGAAAAGGAAGAGAGAGAAAAGACTAGTTATGTTGCCTGTGACTGGGGGAGATTGAGTCGCTGTTAAGTGCTCAGCTTGAAAGCATGTCTGGTCTCATTACATGTCAGTAGTAACAATAGTGGAGTGGCAGTGAAGAGAGGTTGGAGTCCCCTGGTCATAAATCACTCTGCTACAGATGCCTGACAGGCTGGGAAACGAACACTACCACAGCACAGGGTAGGGTAGGGAGGCCAGGCAGCCAAGTCTCCACACTGCACAGACACACACCTTGGCTTGGATATACACACACGTGCACGCTCACGTGCACAAGCTCAAGGCAAGCCATAAAAGCACTGACACAATCTTCTAAAGAAGGGGAGTTTTTAGGAGTAGGCGTCAGCCCTGGCTTACCAGAGATACTTTATCAGTGTGTGTGTGTGTGTGTGTGTGTGTGTGCGTGTGTGTGTGTGTGTGTGTGTGTGTGTGTGTGTGTGTGTGTGTGTGTGTGTGTGTGTGTGTGTGTGTGTGTGTGTGTGTGTGTGTGTGTGTGTGTGTGTGTGTGTGTGTGTGTGTGTGTGTGTGTGTGTGTGTGTGTGTGCGTGTGTGTGTGCAATGTGGGGGAGGCGGAGGGTCATTAATCAGGCCAATGACATGTAGAGCAGGAGGCCAAAGCTCCTCATGACTTACATACAGATGCTGCTGCTACTGCTGCTGACCCCTCTCAATGCACTGGAGGCACAGAGCCACAGACACACTCAGTGCCTGTGGCTCTCATCTGTTCAACTCCTTCAGTGTTGGTGCCCTGAGCCTGGCAGCTCCTCTAACCCACACACCTACTTTTTCCCTCCCCACATGATTGATGTTGTTTCTCCCTGATCACACCTGATGTTGTGTGGCCTCCGACTTATACATTTTAAAGTACCGCTTTGGTTTTCGACCATTATTGATTTGGTGTTTTAATACAAAGGCCATTTTTTCATACAAGGTGCCTATTTTTTCTCAGCTACACTTTCTCCTGACATGCACAGTCATTTTTTATAATAATAGCAAGCTGTTTTTATCTTGCAGGAAGGGATGATAATTCTGAATGTACTCCAGTTTCAGCCATTCCATCACGCACAAGTTACCAGAAGCAATATCTGTCATTGTGCTTCCTTCATCCAGTGTTGGAATAAGCGAAGCCTTGTAACGTGAGGAAAGAAAGAACTAATGGTCTGTCTCATTCCTTTTCCCATCCACTGCCATGAAATCATCCAGACACACACACACACACACACACACACACACACACACACACACACACACACACACACACACACACACACACACACACACACACACACACACACACACACACACACACACACACACACACACACACACACACACACACAGACATGCAGCTGCTTGTATAATGACATGAAGCGGACAGGGTCTGAATGGTTGTTTCATCATCCCCAGCCAGTAAATGAGTGGGTCCAGCAGGTGTGAGTCCGTGTTGAGCGATGACTCCTTATCAAGTCCCCCAACATGATCTGGAGAGCATCTGGAGTGCCGAGGTTTCTGCCAACAAATGCTCTAAGGCACCACCCCCAGGACATACGAGCTAGTTTTCATAAAAGTATATGTATATATTTTTTTAAATGGTCTTGTCTTTTTTTCCGGTGTTACTAGTCTACCAGGTGATCTCTGAGTAGCATAATTTACCACCTGTTAAAAATGCAATGAATTTAGTTGAGCATTGGAAGGAACGTATTCTTAGTTTCCAAGATAACCAAGTGTCAGCTGAAACAAAAGGCTAACTGTTATGCACAAATATCAGTAGTATTAGTACTGTCTGAAAGGGCAGTGAGGGGTAAGAGGCGGACGCAGTATGAAACAGAGGAAATCATGGTTGTTAAGAGGCATGAGGGGTGTAAAGTTATGCTGTGGCACATGGTAATTATCCTCATAACTCACTCACTGTCCAATACACATAATGAATCACACTGGAATAGCAAATGAACACACACACATGCACACACCCCCACGCACACACACGTACACATGCACACACATACGCAAACACACACAAGCTGGTCCATAAATCAGTGTGTGAGTGTGTGTGTGGTTTAATTCTGTTGTTTAGTCTGAGTGGCTTCGCTCTCAGTCATTAATCATAATGACAGACTGAAAACACATCTCCCCTTTAATGACTGTATTTGGGTAATCACGTCTGCTTATTTCCATACACGCCTCTCTCTTTTCTTCTCTCTGCTTCTCTTTCACTCTCTCTATCGCGCTCTCTGTTTTGCTCCCTCTTCTTTCTCTGTTTCTCTCTCTCTCCTCTCTTTCGGTCTCTCTTACTCTTTCATGTGTATCGTTGTCTGATAGGTGTATCTGAATAACTTGTTTCTGTGGACATTGAAGCCTGCCTGATTGTTCAAGAGAGCATCTGAGCTCATCTCTGACCTCCCTGTGTATCTGTGGTGTGGCGCCTGCTCGGGTTCACAGTGGGTAATTAGCCCAGGTTAGCTCCATAAAGTGTCTGAATCAACCTCTGGGAATAAGAGAATGTGCCTGAGAGCTTGCTGAGGAGGAAGGCTGGGAGAGGATGGTGTCACCCCGGCCGGGCGTTCGGCTAACCCACAAGCCCCCGTTAGCCTCCACTAACCCTCCAGGTCTCCAGGCCTGATCTACTCACTGCCAAGGCACGTTTTTCCACCGTCAGCCCAGTGGTGATGCATGAGAACTGACAGCCCTGCCGGGATCCCTGAGAGAGAGAGAGAGAGAGAGAGAGAGAGAGAGAGAGAGAGAGAGAGAGAGAGAGAGAGAGAGAGAGAGAGAGAGAGAGAGTGTGTGTGTGTGTGCTGGTGTGTGTGCTGGTGCTGGTGACACAGCGAAATCATAACCAGCTGCAGCCATAAGCATTAACAGGGAAACCATAATTGCCAATGCCCTCTTGTGCACTGCTGAACTCACTGTGGCCACACTCTCACATGTCAAGCTGGAGGGAGAGAGAAAAACCCAGAGAGAGACGGAGACAGTCAATGGAAAAGGAAGGTCGAGGGAGCAACGCCCTGTTTCAGAACATAAATTGTAGGGCAGGTTAATTTGCTGTTGGATTTGGGTAATTTACCACAGAGCTGAATGATGGATGGACCTGTCCTCTGTGGTTCTCTGAGGTTTCATGGCATGTAGTCACACAAACACACATACGCACACGCACACGCACACACACACACACACACACACACACACACACACACACACACACACACACACACACACACACACACACACACACACAGACGGGTTAGGTTGCCAGGGCTCAGGGCGTTGACCAAGGAACGTGTATTTTCAACATGTTTCCCCTCAGCTCTGGTCTGCTCTGTCTGGATGTAAGTAATGGGCTGTGTGATGGTTTTGGGAACATTAATCCAACATGTCTGACATCTGTGTGCTCTTTATTCCTGGACCACTTGAAAAGGCCTCTCACAGAGATGAGTGATGCAGTGATAGAGTTGGAAAGAGAAAGAGGGCAAAAGAAAGAGGGAAAAGGAGGAGTGTGTTGGTGATCTCATTTAGAGCTTCCAGAAGAGAAGACAGAAGAAACATCAAGACAGATGGTCTGTGGTGTGTGGTCCGTGCCCTGACACGGCTCCCAGCTCCCACATGGTGAGCAAATAGTTTCTATACTGTATCTCTGGAAACTGAGGGGCTGTTTTTGTGTGTGTGTCAGCTGCATGTTGGTCTACCTCTCCTGCACACCATCTCTCTCGCTCTCTCTCTCTTCCTTTCAGGTCCTGTGGGTGGAGAGATAGTGAGATGGATGGAGAGGTGGAGACTCGCGGTGTAATAGAGGAGCTGCACTACACTCCGTCATCGTTAATCACCAGGGCAGTCAGCTGTCCTCCCAGGTCTCACCTCTCACAGCGATGTGTGTTTATGCGTGTACATATCCTAAACCTTTTTCTTTCCCATACTATTAGATCCTGTTTTAGCTTAGTGTTGCTTGGGGGGGGACTGAATTACACGTAACGCATGCTCCCCAGCAGCAGCAGCGGTGTAAAAGACGACGTGTGAGTGCTGATATCTGCCGTCAGCATTAGCCATCCGCGAGATGGATGGACAGAGTGATGGATGAGGGGAGGAAGGGGATGAAAGGAATGATGGATGAATTGGATCAATTGGATAAATGAGTCATGGATGAGTAATGGATGAGTAACAACAAAATGGAAAATGGCACGGCTATTCATTTCTCCCCCGAGATAAGATAGAGAGGCTTTTAAATTCAATTCTCTGTGCTTATTTTTATTGAGGCCCAGCTGGTATTGTTTCCCTGTGTCTGTCGCTCAGGTTTTGTTGGGGTTTCCCATCGGGAACAACAGATGGGTTTCACTCAGAGACTTTAGGTGGTGACAGGGACAGTCACAGAGCTTCACTGCGTTTTACTATCAAACAAAGAGACTTGACTGGGAGACTATAGGTAGACTTTGCTGGCAGAAAATATTTGCCCCAGAACCTGTACGACTGTTCACTTACGAGGCAGACACTTTTCATAGCCAGGGACATGGAATCCCCTCACACACGCACACACACACACATCTCTCAGACCTATAACAGCAACCACTTTAAAGGACAATCTAACATCAGACATCACGTTGCCTCAAGTCCCTGTCATTCAGTCAGGCTGCGGTCTGAGCGTCTTAACAACCTGATCTCTCCTATTTAAACCCCCGGGCTCTGCTACTTAACCGTGTCTCTCGGGGTTGTCTAGGCCAAAACACCAAGGCTACAGAGGGTACATCAGACACCTGAAACCTGCTTTGCAACCCAACCATGAGCATCTCCTCTTGCTGCCCTCACAACGAACCCAGAACATATTTTATTAATTTAACCCTTTGTTTACTGGGTGACTCAGAACACATTAGCTTGTACAGCTACGGTACGTGGGTGGGGAGGGTTTGCAGAGATGTGTCAGAGGGATTGAAAGAGCCAATTGGAAGACACTGGAAACGGGAGCGGGTTCTAGGGTTTCCACAGTAACAGGGTGTTGTGACCCGGTGAGTCTGCCTGTCAGGACTGTGACTGACCACTGTGGGTAATCTATACTCCGACAGGGCCCCAATGTGTCACGTAACCAGGAAACAGCATATTACCTCTGCCAATCACACACCGAGTTGCTGTAAACTGAGAGATGGACAGGGCCTTATCCTGAACATGACCAGACAGTCACAGTTTAGCTCTGATGCCTATCTGGACTTTACACAGACGTAGAGGAGGCTTGAACGAATTCAGCGGGTGGAGAACGAGCTCATATGCTGCAAAAATGGACCCTTTCATTAACATCACAATGAGTCTGTCTGTCTGTCTGTCTGTCTGTCTGTCTGTGGAACACTAGCTAAAGAACACCCAAATCCTCCATCACCTTGTTGGAACAGTCTGTAGAACAATATCACCTGGCACACAATGCACACTGACAAAGGCTTGTCTGTCTTCCTCTGCCCTACCAGTGTTTTACCTGGAAGCAAAAGGGTGGTGTAAAGTCCCTCTGCCTAGTGGTGTAAAATACTGAAGTAAAAATAGTTGAAAGTACTACTTAAAACTTCTCTAGGATAGGGGACAGCATTTTCACTTTTGGATAAATAGCGTGCCCAATTTCAACTTCCTTCTACTCATCCCCAGAATATAAGATATGCATAGTATTAGTAGATTTGGATAGAAAACACTCTGAAGTTTCTAAAACGGTTTGAATCATGTCTGTGAGTATAACAGAACTTATGTAGCAGGCAAAACCCCGAGGATAAACCATTCAGAATTATTTTTTTCTAAGTCACTGTCTGTTCAATGAGGTTTCATTGGGATACTAGATTTCTAATTGACTTGTTTGCCGTTCCTACCGCTTCCACTGGATGTCACCAGTCTTTGGAAATTGGTTGAGGTTATTCCTTTGTGTAATGAAGAAGTACGGCCATCTTGAACGAGTGTCACTTGAAGTGTACTTTTTGAGAGAGGCGCATGACTCGAAAAGTAGCGTCAGTTTGTTGTCTTCCTGTATTGAACACAGATAGTCCCGTCTTCAATTTGATCGATTATTAACGTTTAGAAATACCTACAGTTGTATTACAAAAGTAGTTTGAAATGTTTTTGCAATGTTTACACCTAACTATTGAGATATTTTGTAGTGACGTTGCCAAAATTGGAAGCTGTTTTTTTCTGGATCAAATGCGCCAAATAAATGGACATTTTGTATATATATGGACGGAATTAACTGAACAAAATGACCATTTGTGATGTTTATGGGACATTTTGGAGTGCCAACAAAAGAAGCTCGTCAAAGGTAAGGCATGATTTATATTTTATTTCTGTGTTTTGTGTTGTGCCTGCAGGGTTGAAATATGCTACACTCTCTTTGTTTACTGTTGTGCTATCATCAGATAATAGCATCTTATGCTTTCGCCGTAAAGCCTTTTTGAAATCTGACATGTTGGCTGAATTCACAACGAGTGCAGCTTTAATTTGGTATCTTACATGTGTGATTTAATGAAAGTTTGACTTTTATAGTAATATTTTTGAATTTGGCGCGCTACATTTTCTGGATTTTGGCCAAGTGGGACGCTACCGTCCCACATATCCCAGAGAGGTAGTTTTTTTCAGTATCTGTAAATGAGAAAATTGTGCTGTCTGGTTTGCTGAATATAAGGAATTTCCAATGATTTATACTTTACTTTTGATACTTAAGTATATTTTATCAATTACATTTACTTTTGATACTTAAGTATATTTAAAACCAAATAATTTGACATTTGCTCAAGTAGTACTAATGGGTGACTTTCACTTCAGTCCTTTTCTATTAAAGTATCTTCACTTTTACTTTTAGTATAACAATTGAATACTTTTACCACCACTGTTTCTACCTGGATCCAAAAAGGGTTCTTCAAAGGGATCTCCTTTGAGGACAGCCTAAGAACTCTTGGATTCTAGATCGCAAGAAAATTCTAAGAGTGTACAGAGTTATGCCCTATACATTTGTTCTCAAACATTCAGAGGGTTGGTGGCATTTTGGTTTTTCACATTTAAAGAATCTCACAGCTCTTATTCTTATACAAGGTGAAATTGTGACTGTCTTTCAAAGTGATGAAAGAAGAAGTTGGCTATGTCTGCTGTGATGAATAGAACACAGGAATACCAGATCCTGGCAGGGCCTTGGGAGTCAGAAAATCAATACACACTTCCTGGGTTAGTCTGCAGTAGGGTTGCAAAGCTACCAGTAATTTTGCAAAGGTACTGGCATCTTCTGTAATTAATAGGTAATCATGTATTCACATATAGTATTGTTTTTTTTATATCTGTGTCCACATTGTCCATGACAGCATAATTAATGAAAAAAGTATCAGGGCTCAGGCTAAGACCCAGAAGCAGACACAGGAGCCAGATAGTACAAGTCTGAGTTTATTATAGTTCAAGGGGCAGACAAAATGTAAATCAAGGCAGGCAAAGGGTCATAATCCAAATCAGAGTCAGACAGGTTCAGGACGGCGGGCAGGATCAGGACAGGCAGAAAGGTCAGAACTGGGAAGACTAAGAAAAACAGAAACTAGAGCACGGGAAACCTGGGAACACGCTGGTAGGACTTGACAAGATGAACTGGCAAAAGACAAACAGAAAATGCAGTTATTAATACACAGGAGATAATGTGGACAAATGAGAGACACCTGGTGGGGGGTGGAGACAAGCACAAGACAGGTGAAAAAGATCACGGTGTGGAAAGAGGAGACAAACAGCTGTGAGACAGATTTATTTCTAGACACATTAAAAGTGGGATGTATACAGAGAGTGTGGGGCAACAGAAGGCGAACAGTAGAGGGGCTTAGGACCTTAGAGAGAAAGAGGAAAAGGCCTGATAAAACGGGGGGGGGGGGGGGGTTTGCGGGACTCCACCCGGAGGGGCAGATCCCGAGTGGACAGCCATACCCTCGGCCCAAGACGGTTGCGGGGATCAGGGGTTCAGTGGCGGTCCGCCTGTCACCGATACCTGGAGGTGGTCTTGGGCTCTCTTCCAGGTACGGCAACAGCAACGGACATCTGAACAGAAGGTATGCTGACAGGGGCAGATATCCCAGGGAACACTCAAAAGGCGAAAGACACGTATCACAACAGGGAAGGGTGTTGCGGGTATATTCCACCCACACGAGATGCTGGCTCCAGGTGGTGGGATTGGTGGAGTCGAGGAAGCGAAGAGTCATCGCCAGGTCCTGTTTGGCTTGCTCCGACTGGCCGTTAGACTGGGGATGAAAACCAGAGGACAGGCTGGCGGACGACCCAATGAGGGTGCAGAACGCCTTCCAGAATCGGGACGAGAACCGCGATTGGAGACCATGTCAACCGGCAGTTCATGGATCCAGAAGACTTGCTGCACCATGAGCTGGGCCATCTCCTTAGCTGAGGGCAACTTAGGAAGGGGAATAAAATGGGCGGCTTTGGAAAACCTGTCCACTACCATAAGGATGGTGGTGTTGCCATCCGACAGAGGGAGGCATGTGACGAAGTCCAAGGATATGGGACCAGGGGCAGTGAGGGACAGGGAGTGTTGATGACGGCCAGCTGGAGCTTGTCGCTGAATCTTGTTCTGTGCACATACAGTGCAGGCGGCAATGAACGCGGAGACGTCAGGAACCATGGTGGGCCACCAAAACCATTGTCGAACGAATGCCATGGTCCGACGGGAGCCAGAATGACAGATAAGTCTTGAGAAATGTCAGGGTCTCACCTTGTCAGGGTCCATTTGAATATTCCCTGCAGCAATGACGTATCCTAGGAAGGAGATGATGGAGCGATGGAACTCACAGGTTCAGGACGGCGGGCAGGATCAGGATAGGCAGAAAGGTCAGAACTGGGAACACTAATAAAAACAAAAACTAGAGCACAGGAAACACCGGAACTAGTAGGATTTGATGGGACAAGACGAACTGGGAACAGACAAAAAGAAAATGCAGGTATAAATACACAGGAGATAATGGGGACAAACTGGATACACCTGATGGTGGGTGGAGACAAGCACAAGACAGGTGAAACAGATAGCATGAAACAGAAAGCATCTAATCAACAATGGCATTATTTTAAAATAACTCTGCAACTATTGTCAGAATAGAAATTACAAGATTATGTTATAATGCTGTTATTGCATCAAATGGTTGTTTTATGCAACAGAATAAGGGGTTGTTAGAACACTCATCTGTGTGTGTTCTACTGAGTATAGGCCTCTGGGAGATTTAACACTGACAGAAGATTTACGATGTCTTTTGGTGATAAGCCTAACAAGACCGCATTCCATAGCATGAGTTAATGTGTCTGTTCTATAAGGTACCAGGAAGAGATGGCTCGGGGCCAGACCCTGGTTTCTACACAATGAGAATTCATTTTTACAAGAGATACTGTAGTGCTGTGAATTATAAGTATCTTTTATACGAATCTTAACCTTGAGACCCATTCCATACATCTGTTGTTTGTCATGAAAATCCGGAAGGATTGACTTTCCTATAAAATGCTGTGGCTCAAACCAGCTGGTTGAGTTCTCAGTGATCACCTCCAGGGGTGATTACCGACCAGCTCCATTACTGCATTAATTAAATGATAAGGTTTGATTGTTTTGAAGAAATCTAAGTCTCTCCTTTTGATTACAATAATTCCACGACACTCTTCCAAATATTTACTTTTTTCACAACTACCACCAGTTTTGTGCCAAAACATTTACAACAAAGACATATTGACATAATAAAATAAATAAAAGTGTGTCAAAAAAAATATAAGGGATATTCCATGCTGAAACCCTCATATTAACTACCAATGCTATTGACTACGTTTATATTTACGATAATGTTTTACAAATATTTTTGTTGACATTTTTTAAAAGAAACACTGAAATGTTACATTTACATAAGTATTCAGACCCTTTACTAAGTACTTTGTTGAAGGACCTTTGTCAGTGATTACAGCCTCAAGTCTTCTTGGGTATGACGCTACAAGCTTGGCACACCTGTATTTGGGGAGTTTCTCTCTTTCATCTGTGCAGATCCTCTCTCAAGCTCTGTCAGGTTGGATGGGGGGAATCACTGCACAGCTATTTTCAGGTCTCTCCAGAGATGTTCGATCAGGTTCAAGTCCGGGCTATGGCTTGGCCACTCAAGGACATTCAGAGACTTGTCCCGAAGCCACTCCTGCATTGTCTTGTCTGTGTGCTTAGAGTCATTGTCTTGTTGGAAGGTGAACCTTCGCACCAGTATGAGATGGTGGAGGGCTGCACAGATAGAACCTTCCAGAAGGAAAACTCCCATCTCCACAAAGGAACTCTAGGGCTCTGTCAGAGTGACCATTGGGTTCTTAGTCACTTCCCTGACCAAGGCCCTTCTCCCTCGATGTATCAGTTTGGCTGGGAGGTCAGCTCTAGGAAGAGTCTTGGTGGTTCCAAACTTCTTCCATTTAAGAATGATGGAGGCAACTTTGTTCTTGGGGACCTTCAATGCTGCAGAATTTTTTTGGTCCCTTCCCCAGATCTGTGCCTCGACACAATCCTGTCTCGGAGCTCTACAGACAATTACTTCGACCTCATGGCTTGGTTTTTGCTGTGACTTGCACTGTCAACTGTGGGACCTTATATAGACAGGTTTATGCCTTTCCAAATCATGTCCAATCAATTGAATTTACCACAGAGGAAGATGTAGAAACATCTCAAGATTGATCAACGGAAATTGGATGCACCTGAACTCAATTTCGAGTCTCATAGCAAAGGGTCTGAATACTTATATGTAAATAAGGTATTTCTGTTTTTGTTTTTTTATTAATTTGCTAAAATTTTTATTATGGGGTATTGTGTGTAGTTTGATGATGAAACAAATGTAATTAACACATTTTTGAATGAGGCTGTAATGTAACAAAATGTGGAAAAGGGTGGTGGGGTCTGAATAATTTCCAAATGCACTGTATGTACAGCTAAACTAGGACATAGAGTTTACCTTCTGAGATGTCATCAAAAACTGCTGAATACAAGGGGAGATACTTTGGTTTAAGAAGTGCGGGGGACATGTCTTGTCGGGGGGCCTGGGGGTCCTCCCATTTCTGGGGGCATCTAAAGCTAATGTTCTGCATTTCTACACAATCTAATATGACCCATGGTCCTTAGTCATCTCTATTTAGAACAACAACAAAAATTGCAAAAATGCCCACAGTCATCAGGTTAGGTAAAAGATCATTAACTATGTTTAAGTGATTGATAAGACTGAACTATATTTTTGTTCAGTGTAATTCATATCATAGGCTCAATGGTACTGTAGAGCTCTTTTTACTTGCACACAATATAGCTGGCCCTAGGGGTCCACGGCCCTGCAGAGCCCCAACCCAACACACCCCACTCAGCTTTAGGATCTTAGTGAAACATTCATTATTGGTTTTGGGTGTGTTAGGCCAAGGCCAGAGTGACAACCCACATTATGGCAGACCCCAGGGACAGGAATGAGCAGCCCAGCAGCTAGGGATCGCCTAAATAGGTATCTTCCCTGACGTGGGCATGTTTTCAATAAAGACTCCTTTTGTCGTACCATATTCCATATTAGGCACCCAGACCTTATGAAAGTTGCACAGTATGCCCTTAATCTTGTAATAAATCAAATCTAGTAGCCTGACATTTCTTGCATCCATTGTGGGAGGATAACCAACCTTCCAATTAATGCCACTCCAGTTCTTAGCTGCTACTGTATAAATGATAGGTTATACAGTTTCTTCTGATAACAGTCTCCAGTATCAACATTTCCAAGCAAACAAAAACCGGGAGAATCTGTAGACATGCTGAGATAAAATAACATACTCTTTGTCAGAATTCAGCCAGCCTTCACAACACCATAACATATGCAAATATGTCCCCTTTACTGTGTTACACATCCAGCAGAGGAATGACATGTCTGAGTGCATGTAATTCCATTTCACAGGCATATATAGTACATTCTATGGATGGTCTTCAACTGCAGTAATTCATTTCTGAGATGATATGAACATGACTGGGCATTCAAACATATCTGTATCCATGCATCATCATCAATAGCATCTACCAGGTCTTCCACACATTTGTGGTTTGTGTCATCGGGAAAAGCCAATATCAATCCTAAATACAGTTTGGAAATCAACTTCAGAGGTTTGTCAGACTGCCTTAAAATAGTTTCAAGCTTTGACGCGTCTTGCTTGTCCAGTGTTTGCTGCACAGCGAGAATAAATTGTTGTATCTGCAAAAGTTCACCTCAGTGCATCACAGACTGGCTTCCCTGGCTGCCTGACCCTGATGAGACAGACCCCTGTCACCATATGATCCTGCTCAGATGAGGCATGACAAAGACTTACCTTGGTGTACATTTATACATGATATTGTCCATGGATAGAATCAATGATTAAATAATTGGAATGACCATTATTCACAGATCCCAGACTGTAGCATTCCCATCAACTGAAGATGGAACTTTGTATCCATTCACAGATTTTTATAATATACTGAAAAATTCACCTGAGCTCCATAGACTGGTCTTCCCTGGCTGTCTGACCCTGCAGGGACACCGGTCACCATCTGATCTTGCTAAGACATGATGAGCATAGTGTTGTGTACTGACTGTGCACCATGACAGTGAAGCCTGTGGAGCTGTTTATACCGTGTCAGTGTGAAAAGTATGGAATTAGCTAGAGAAACTGACAGAACAATAACGTTACATTGCTATACTGACTAATAAAAACTCATATTGCACTGAAAAAACGTCAGCAGATCGGTCTTCAATCGTTTGGCCGCTGGTTCAGGTCGTGTGTGGTTGAGGCAAAAATAATAGCTAAAGTCAGTGATCTAGCTAATGTTAGCCAACCTTTGGCTAACTCTAGCTAATGGTACAATGGTACATCTTAAAATGTACTTACGTTGAAACGGGACAAAACAAAGGCTACACAACATTTCCATACACAAAGCAGCCGTTAGATACTGCTACCTGACAGATACCTAGAGTCTAGCTAGAGCTGAACTGGCTGTGGTAGCTACTAGCTGCTAGCAGCTAGTTCATTCACTTCAGTCGAGAGGGGATTAAACATTAGCTAATGTAACATGTCAGTTACACTACTAGCTCAGCACTGGGAATAAAATTAATTGTTTCTGCCAAACAGCAGTTACCTTGCCAGCTAGATCAGTCAACTAAAGAGTAGACCGTTTCTGCTCTGCTTGCTTTTACAACTCAGAGAAAAATAGAACAACACAGACAGCAGCTGCCTCTGTTCATCTGTCCCGTGCTGGTCCTATACGCCAGCCTTTCAGAAGCTTTTCCTTCACACAGCCTGTCCGCACACTCTGTGGTGTCCATGCGGACCTAAATTCTGCCTGCTGAAACCGGAAAACGGTCTACCCGACCGCTCTGAGGAGTCCGCATGGTGCTGAAGCATACTGGTGCTGCGTTTTGTAACACAGTGAAAGTTACGCCCCTGCTGAATACAGTACTGTAATACCGTGCTGAATATATGTATATTCACAAATCATTCTGAGATTCAAAATGTAGTCATTTAGCAGTCATTCTTATCCAGAGCAACGTATAATAAGCATTCTCTAGTATTCTTTGTCTCTTAGTCACACTGTCTTTGAATGTTCTCTCCAGACTAAGTGATTCATTGTTACATAGCTAGTCATAATGGCCTACTGAACCAAATCAAAAGGATTGAGATGAATGAGCTGTCAAAGAACCAATTGGATTAACAAATGAAGACAGAATTGAAATATATTCATTATCATTTATTCAACAAAATATGACCTCCCCTTTAAACCGGATAGCTCTGCCATCACCACAGAACATGTTTCTCCTGTATTTGGGTTTGTGTCCCTCCCTCACCCAGGTCATTCACCCAAATATTGAACAAAAAATATCACTATTAATCTGCTATACAAACAATTAAGAAGCCATTCATTCAGAGGAGAGGAAAAACAAAGTTGTTTTTTTTGCAAAGACAAAATATACTTTTCTTGTGAAGTTTGCAAATGTATTTTACCGTGTTGAAACATATCTTGTTCATAATAGATACAAATCAGGTTTTGGGTCTATTCCACTTCAATTTCAGTCAATTCAGGGAGTGCACTGAAATTCCAATTCTCTTCAATGCTTTTCAATTAGGAAAATGTGGAATTAGAATTTGGTTCACTTTCTGAATTGATTGGAATTGAAATGGAATTGACCCCAACCCTGGATAAAATGAACTGTATTACTGAAATGTAATAACAAAAGTAAGAACAATTTAAAATAATTTATTGGATAGTAAACCTGAAGGCCAACGCGCTCAGTTAAAAAATAAATAAAATGTATCTTTTCAATTAGAGAAGAAGCAAATGTATGGAACAGAAACAAATCTCAAAACCATAACCGAGCTAAACGCACACACTCAAGGTCAAGCTAGCATGCATCCGGCTCTCCCCCTCGTTTCCCCCCAGTCTTCCTCCAGCCTCCCCACAGTGCTGAAGGCTGCCATCACTGTCCCCTCGCCACTGCAATCACTATTCCCAGCTTGACGTCAGGAGATCCATGAGGTGTTATACAGCATCCTACCAACAGCTATCAGCCAGCTATCAACCAGCTCGGTTTGTGGTGCTGTTACAACCTAGCATGGTACCATGTCCACTAGTCCAGTCCAATCCACTTGTTCATGAGAGCAGTATCCTAGCAGTGTACAGACATGCAAGCATCCAGCCCCTTCTCTGACTCCTCCATAGGATCCTGGTTTGGTATGGAATTGCAGTGATTCCCCCATATAGGTGGAATATCCTGCCCACAGAGGCCCTTGAAACACCTTCACCCAGGGCTACCATAACCTTCCTATTGAAACTAAATCAGATTCACAGAGTTCCCAGCAGTTTTAAGCAGGGGGCAGCAGAGCTAGGTGGGAAGGAGTGGGGCGGGCCGCCTTGGCTTAGTAATGCTAGGAGAAACACTGTAATAGACTGTGTGGATGGATGGAGATGAGCGATCACTGGTAGCCCAAGGCAGACGCTGAGCCCAGTCTCTGGCTATAAAGGGCGTAGTGGGGGTAGTAAGGAGAACCAGCCTGGAGGGAGTGCAGGGGGATGGAGGTAGGTCCAGGGGGCAGGTGGACCTTACCATAGGGGTGGTACCGGGCCAGACCCAGGGTATGAGGAGCCCTAAGGGAGAAGGAGTTCTGCAGGGAGGCCTGGCTCTGATGGGGGAGGTGGAGTTGGCAGGAGGCAACAGAGGAGGAGGAGACAGAGGGGTAGGCAGAGAGGAGCTTACTGTCCATCCCTCCGGGTAAGGAGGTGTGCGTGCGCAGGTGGGCCAGCAGCTCGTCTGAGGTGGAGAAGCGTTTATCACAGGGCCCTGCAGCCGACACCCAGTTACAGGCATGAGGCATGGGGTCATTGGAGAGCATGAAACCGTAGGTGTAGAGGGGGTGAGACAAGGTGGGTGTGATGCTGGAAGACATAGTGCTGGGGTGGAGGGAGTGGAGGGGGTGGGAGGTGTAGACCAAGCCTGGGTAGCCTGTTTTGAGGGCGGAGGAGGGGTCGTGGATGCAGGGGTTGCTACTCCCCAGGTGGGGCGCGTTGGGGTAGCTGAGGCAGTAAGGGTCCCTGCAAAAGCCCTGCATGAAGGAGGGGGGAGAGGCACCAGTGGAGTGCTTCACCCCCACACCCCCACCTCCCAGACCAGACTTGTTAGGGTCCAAGCCTGGGACAAACTGGGGGGGATATCCAGCGTAGGAACCCACTACAGAGCCATGGTAGCCCATTCCAGAGGATGACATGGGGAAGACAGAGTGGCCAGTCTTGTAGGGGGAGATGGGAGCGATAAGTCCAGGGCCCAGGCCAGGCTGTGGTGGTTGGGAGTCCGCCTTTGGCCCCTCATGGCTGGGGCTTCCCTCAGAGCTGCCTGTGCTGGAGTTCGTGCTGGCTCTGGCGTGGCTGGAGTTAGCCAGCTGGGGACTGTCCAAATGAACCTTATTCACATCCGACTCCTTTTTAAGATGGCCGCCGCTGCTACTGTTACTGTTCCTGTGTGGACTGGCCTGTTCCTGTTTGTGTTCTCCATTCAGAGTCTGAGAGCGGGAATTCCGTTGTCCATGTGGCGACTGGCTCTGTCTGTGTGTCTGGGACGATGGCTGCTGTGTGTGCTGAGGGGGCGTGCCACTACTCACCCTGGAGTTGGGAGATATGGCATGTGGTGGAAAGGATGGACAAGAACCTGATGAGTTACTGTTAGCACATCCATTCCCATTACTAGGTACCCTGAACGCAGCTTTATCAGAGCTGTTATTAGAGCTACTAACCCCATCCCTCCGACTGTCTCCCCCTACTTTGTTATAGGGCTTGAAGCTGGACTTGTCGTCCTTTATGGGCCGGTGGTCCCCAAGTTTGTGACTGGAGGAGGAGGAGGAAGAGGAGCGTCCATTATGGTCCTTATCACCATGGCCGTTGGAGGTGATGGAGCCTAGCTTGGAGGAGGGAGGAGGGTCAGGCTTGCCGATCTGGGAGCAGGTCTGAGCCAGCAGGGCCAGGGGGCTCTTCTTAGCATCCAGCTGGAGAAATAAACCAAGACTTAAAGTTAAGTTTAACCCATTTTCTCAACGTTGAATGTAATGGTTATGTGGAAAGGAAAAATGTATACACACTCAACTTATACAGGTGCAGAAAGAAAGACAGTCAGACAGACATACAGACCTGTAGACTATGTCTATTGTCAGTGAATAATTGTTTGGCCAGTAACACAGCCCCCTCTATGAATTACAACCTTAACGTTCATATAATAGCCTACAAACAAATACTGTTGTTAACAGTCATTGTTACGAAATGTTGGCAGTAGGCCAAACGGTGTCGTGCTTTAGGCTAGGGTTAGTTTTATCGAATGGATGTATTGCCTACAAAGTTTAAGCAAAAATGGTGGGACCGGTAACTCGGACTATGAGCAGTCTATGAGTAAAGACCGTTAGGGAACTACTTTTAAAAAAGTCCCTGACTGTGCGCATCAAGAAAATAAAAAGCCCTACTACGGACATATATCGCGCATTATTGGTTAAAAGCTGAAGAACTTGGTTTGCGCAAAAACGCACCAAAGTGTTGAGAGAATAAATGTGTATTGAAATGGCTATATGTCAAACAACAACACACATCTGTGTGACAATTACAATGGCAATAGTAACAGAATTACAATACCTCAATGTTCACTGGTGCAGATTGTAAGGGCTGCAGGTAGTCCGGGTGGTGGAGCAAGTGGCCGGTGTGCGCCGTCAACATCTTGAGTATCCGGATAGGGAGGCGCTTTGCCTGCCGAATAGGATCCAAAGGAGTCGGTGAACAAACTAACGCGCCCGTTGGCGAGCTGCAGTTATCAATATCGTCACAGGGCTCCGAGGTCTGGCAGCGTATCTCGTGCGTTATAGCTCCAGCAGGGGAATCTTTCATCGGAGATGGAAACGAAAATATGTTTGAGAAGGGCAGTGTTTTGTTACAGTCCCGAGAAAACAAATTGTATAATTATCCCTGCGCAGTGTATAGCGTAGTTTAAAATCCGGGAGAAAAAGTCTGTTGATTATTCACTATCCAATTTCATCAAACAGAAGTTGACGGTCGGCTCTTCTTTACTCATGGTACCGATTCCATAATTGTTCTTCCAGGCGATCTAATTCACAAAAGCAACATCAATCGAAATGTGAGCGAAATACATGCATACAATTGAGTTATATAATAAGTATAGCCAAAATGAGAAAAGCTGTAGATATTTCCAAAATACGGCCGCGATACATATAACATCGGACTCTCACCCCTCCAGTGTATAGCTTGCTCTCTCTCTCTCTCCCTCTCTGTCGCAGTCTGTTCAGCAGTTACACATCAACTGGACCGTACCTCGAGTGTATGAGATCACAAGGGGACCTTCAAAGTAAGCGAGCCGCCGTCCAGTGGATGGCTGCATCGGTAATGAGAATGGCTGTTGCGTTTCTTCTGAAGGCGGAGCAATATTGTTCCCCTCGGCCAATGAAGACAGACTGTCTGTGCACTGTATTTCACAGCGTTAGATACATCTTCTGATAATCTTTCAAATGTCTTCCTGTCAGAACGAAATGTAATTTCCTTTGATGCAAAAATTCTAACAGGCGCCCTATATGGCATTTATGTTGATTTATGTATGACTGATTGTATCAGTGTGCCATCTACATGACCAACAGGGGGCACTATTGATGACATTGTATCGAAGTTCATCAGCAGCATCACCGATACAATGGGCTACAACCAAGTTTGTGGCTGAGATATACTGGCTATGAAGCAAATTCGAATTCGTAAGTCTCTTGTGACTATTGTGGTCACTGCAGGGGTGAAATAAAGTTTATTTTGGCAGAAATTGAATAACGTTGTCTAACCCCAGGTGTGACATTCAACAACCATTTTACTCTCTGTCTCCTTATTTGAACTTTAAAACCAGTTAAATGTAACTAAATGTCATCTTAAGTGTCATCTACATAATCCCCCAAATTATTTTTTTTTATCATGCGAGGCCATAAACAATAACAAGTACTGCTGCATACTCAAAGAAAGGTTAGAATCTCACCTTTCTGGTACAAAATAGTTATACATTGCTGAGAGGTAGTCACGTTTGAGGACGAAGCTCAAGTACACAGTACAAACATAATAAAAAAGATGACTTTTTCTACTCAACAAAACTGTACGAAAAAGCTTGAAATGACTTATGTGCTTTCTAAATATAGCATAATCAAATTATAAACCGACTAACTATGAGATTTCACTTTACTTATAACTGTGAAATAAATATGTGTATGTTTAGTGTTAGTGAAGGTCTCTATTGATAAAAACGTCTGCCCCCGTCGCTGTGAATGTCTCACAGTGTTCTAGCTTGGCTTCCTGAGCTCGTTAGGAACTCACATTAATAATAATATTGTCCGTCTATGACAAACCGAAAGTGTTTTTTGTTTCATACCTGTGATCTTTTAACTTTCATTATTGTCTAGGAATGGACCTGTGAATGTGCTACCAGGATGAAACCACTCTCTCCCGCTGGCTAAAATGTAACCAATGCAGGCATGGTTTTTTTTTGTCGGTGGCTGTGATGTAGGGTTCAACCAGGAGTTGGTAGGAAGGACAGCCATCTTGAAGTGGTTCACACAGACACACAGAAAATACTAGTGGCCGTGGGAACCAGGGCCCTCATTTATCAATGTTGCGTACCAACAGAAATGTTCCTTAACCATGCGTGCGATCATTTCTAAGCAAAGTGTGGGATTTATCCATTTGTACTTGCACTTGAGAATGTGTGTACATTTAAGTACACCTCTGACCATGCGTACGCACAGCGCTGTGTGGTAGAAAAGTCAAACTGCTAATGAAATACCACCAACCAAATAGAGAAAGGATTGACACACTGGACCAAATCATAAACTATGAAGAAAATAGATAATACATTAATAGTTTATTCATTTATTTATTTTATAGACACTTAAGCTACTAATAGTTTTCTCAGGGTGCTATCGAATTCATAAACATGTAACCATTTAAGCCTAATTGAATAAAAAAGTAAATTACAAAGAGAGTGGAATGTAAGGTTGGAGGCAATTTAGTTAAACCTGTTAAATAATATAAACACTGATGCATTGTGACTTGTCCAAAATGGAACATCTTGTATTGCTGGAAGATCTGGCACAAGCTGCATTACGCAGGGAACATGTTTTCAGTGAGCGTGCAGATTTCTTTGCTGAGCGACGATTGGCTTATTGGTAGATTTAGTTTTCCAAGGCATATTTTATGGTATCTCTGCAACCAACTCTCTCCAGTATTAGAAAGGGAGACAAAAGGTACCAACGCCATCCCAGTGCATACCCAAGTCCTCTCCACCCTGGGATTTTTGACCACTGGAACATTCCAACGGGAGATTGTGGATCGTCTGACATTTCACAACCAACCATGAGATGAATATTGCCTGCAGTCCTTCATGACATTATTTCATTGACACCACAATACATACAGTTTCCGTACACTGCTGTGCAACAGGCCAGAGTGAAAAGGGATTTCCATACCATAGCTGGATTTCTCAATGTCATTGGAGCAATTGACTGCACCCCCATCACAATAAAAGCACCGTCATTGAACGAATTTAACATCATCAACAGAAAAGGTTTCCATTCGGTCAATGTGCAGGTCATCTGTGATTCACATTTTGCTTTGTTGAAGGTAGTGGCCAGGTGGGACACATGATTCATTCATTGTGCAGAACAGTTCAGTCAGCCTTAACCTCCAGGAAGGAGCTGTTGAGGATGGGTGGCTTATTGGTAAGTGACTTATGTTTTATTTGCAAGGTTTATTTGCCATGTTAGACCTCTACTGGGAAACTGAATGTTGTGTTCATAACTGCAGGAGACTGGGGCTAACCATTAAAAACATGGCCGATGACTCCCCTCACAAACCAACAAGAGGCAAGGTACAACCAAGCCCACGCACGCACAAGGACAGTGGAGCGCACCATAGGCCTGCTGAAAGGGCGTTGGCTGTGCTTGTCTGGGACAGGAGGCACACTGAAATACCAGCCTAGCAGCCTAGGTTTGCCTCTGGAATGATATTCCTTCAAATGCCATTACGTGAATTTAATACAATGTGCAAATTCCTTTTTAGGTTTGCTACATTGTTAAGGCTTGCAGTGTGCTCCACGACATTGCAATCAAAAACGGCATTCCACTGAATGATCCACCCAGACTCGATGAGCCCATGCCTGACAGGGAGTGTTTCCCACCACCCATAGCCCTGGCACTGAGGACAAGAGTCAATATCAAACAATGGTTTTAGGTATCTGTTCTTCCAAATATTGTAATCAAATCGACAAGGAAAAAACATTTACATTGCACCAAAACGTATTGTCTCACATGTTTGACACAATCAACAAGTTCTTTCAATGATTGCTTTATCTCTCTCAGGCCGTTGCATACATCCTCCAGCTGCTGTTTGAGCCCAATAATTGATGTGTTGATCTCTTCTTGTTGTTTCAGGACCATGTCAGTCAAAATATGTGGCGCAGTTGAAGCGTTCCCCAAAGAGGACACACTTCTTGTAGGCCTGGGGATGAGGGGTCAGGCAAATCCCCCACATCTGTGAAGATTTCATGTTTTGTTATTTTTGTTATATTCATTTTGATATACATACATATATATATATATATATATATATATATATATATATATATATATATATATATATATAGTGTATATAGACACATATATACACACACACACACCTACATACATACATACATACATACATACATACATACATACATACATACATACATACATACATACATACATACATACATACATACATACATACATACATACATACATACATACATAAACTGAACAAGTACCACAGACATGTGACTAACAGAAATGGAATAATGTGTCCCTGAACAAAGGGGGGGGGGGGGGTCAAAATCAAAAGTAAGTCAGCATCTGGTGTGGCCACCAGCTGCATTAAGTACTGCAGTGCATCTCCTCCTCATGGACTGCACCAGATTTGCCAGTTCTTGCTGTGAGATGTTACCCCACTCTTCCACCAAGGCACCTGCAAGTTTCCGGACATTTCTGGGGGGAATGGCCATAGCCCTCACCCTCCGATCCAACAGGTCTCAGACGTGCTCAATGGGATTTAGGTCCGGGCTTCTTCGCTGGCCATGGCAGAACACTGTCATTCCTGTCTTGCAGGAAATCACGCACAGAACGCAAATATTTCTATGTACATATTCTTATTCGATCCCTTTACTTAGATGCCTGTGTATTAGGTAGTTGTTGTGGAATTGTTAGATTACTTGTTGATATTGCTGCACTGTCGGAACTAGAAGCACAAGCATTTCGCTACACTTACAATAACATCTGCTAACCATGAGTATATGACCAATACAATTTGATTTGATTTGAAGTAGTGGAATCCTGCCATATTTTCACTAGATAATGCTTAACAAGTTTAGAATGTTGTTATTTAAATTCAACAAAATACAAAGTTAATTTGACAAAAAATGATATTGACAAAAATGATCCATTTCAAATATGGCATGATTCCACTATTTGTTTCTGTTTGTGGCACTTTCAATGCAGGACCTGTATTTTGAAGGAAAACCACAAATTCTACTATTGTGGCTATTTATTATTGTGGCTAGCTTCACATAGTTGGTGTAGAAGCAGGCAAAAGCAGATGAGTAACTTGCGGTGACATTGTTCAACCAATGGTGTGTTAGATACCACGCACAGAGGTTTGATTGACACCCCCCCCGCTATCATATATAGAGGAAGAAATACAGAAATAAATATGTAAATGAATAAAATTAATTCAAGTTGGAATAATTAGATAATACATAAATTAAATAAGGAAAGGGGGATACCTAGTCAGTTGTCCAACTGAATGTATTCAACTGAAATGTGTCTTCCGCATTTAACCCAACCCCTCTGAATCAGAGAGATGCAGGGGGCTGCCATAACCAACATCCACGTCTTCGGCGCCCAGGGAACAGTGGGTTAACTGCCTTGCTCAGGGGCAGAATGACAGATTTTTACCTTGTCAGCTCAGGGATTCTATCCAGCAACCTTTCGGTTACTGCCCCAACGCTCTAACCACTAGGCTACACAGATATGTAGAGAAAATGAATACATTTTAGACATACATTTTTGTATTTCCTTGCTTATTTATCTATTTATTTATATGTTTATATGTTTATTTACATATTTATATGTGCACTTATATATTTATTAATTTCGTTCTAATTATGGCAGGTTTGGTCTTCCATATAAAAAGGGGAGCTTACATCTGAGGTTATTGGGAGTGACGGACACATTTGACACACCTTCAGTAATCCTTAGCCTACATACTTGTGACATTGATCCCAGTAAATTCACTTGGACAGTCTCTCTTTCTCTCACTCTCACTCTCTCTCGCTTTCCCTCTCTCGCTTTCTCTCACTCTCACTCTCTCTCGCTTTCTCTCTCAATTAAAATCCAAGGGGCTTGTTTGGCATGGGAAACATGTTCGCATTGCCAAAGCAATTGAAATGAACAATAAACAAAAGTGTGAAGCCACAAAACAACATCAACAACAAACTATTTGAAATAAACAGTAAACATTGCCGTCACAAAGGTTTGAAAGAAATAGACATTTCAAGTGTTATATTATCAGATGTGTACAGTGTTAAAGTTATTGCACGAATAGTAGGGGAAGATAAATAAACAGATGAATGTTTGGTGGTATTTACAACATTGTTTGTGCTGCACTGGTTGCCCTTTTCTCATGGCAAACTTGCTGCTGTGACTGCACACTGTGGTATTTTGTCTTGTCTCGAGAGCCAGGTCTGCCTATGGCGGCCTCTCCCAATAGCAAGGCTATGCTCACTGTACATAGTCAAGGATATTCCTAATTTTGGGTCAGTCACCGTGGTCAGGTATTCTGCCGCTGTGTACTCTCTGTTTAGGGCCAGATAGCATTCCAATTTGCTCTTTTTTTGTTGTTGATTCTTTCCAGTGTGTCAAATAGTTCTATTTTTGCTTTCTTGTAAATTGGTTGGGTCTAATTGTGTTGCTGTCCCGGGGCTCTGTGAGGTCTGTTTGTGTTTGTGAACAGAGCCCCGGAACCAGCTGGCAGATGGGACTCTTCTCTAGGTTAATCTCTCTGTAGGTAAGGGCTTTGTGATGGAATGTGTAGGCATCGCTTCATTTTAGGTGGTTGAAGAATTAAACAGCTGTTTTCTGGATGTTGATACTTAGCGGGTATAGTCCTAATTCTGCTCTGCATGCATTGTTTAGGGTTTTGCGTTCCACAACAAGTATATTTTTGCAGGATTCTGCATGGTGAGTCTCAATTGGGTGTTTGTCCCATTGTGTGAATTTTTGGTTGGTGAGTGGACCCCAGACCTCACAACTATAAAGGGCAATGGGTTCTATAACTGATTTGAAGTATTTTCTGCCAGATCCTAATTGGGATGTAGTTTTATGTTCCTTTTGATTCCTATTGCCTTCTCTCTCAGATCGTTCACAGCCTTGTGGAAGTTACCTGTGGTGTTAATGTTTATGCCAGGGTAAGTATAATTGTTTCTCTCTCTCTCTCTCTCTCTCTCTCTCTCTCTCTCTCTCTCTCTCTCTCTCTCTCTCTCTCTCTCTCTCTCTCTCTCTCTCTCTCTCTCTCTCTCTCTGCATCGACCAGAAATGAACTTAGCTCTAGAACATGTCACATTGGAGTCCATTGCTTTTTATTATTTCATGTCATTTTCACAACCAGTCAGGGAGAGTAGTGATAAAGAGTTTGAACAGCACCTCCGTATTCACGCTTATACACAGTGGGGAGAACAGGTATTTGATACACTGCCGATTTTGCAGGTTTTCCTACTTACAAAGCATGTAGAGGTCTGTAATTTTTATCATAGGTACACTTCAACTGTGCGAGACGGAATCTAAAAAAAATTTTTTTTAAAATCCAGATAATCACATTGCATGATTTTTAAGTAATTCATTTGCATTTTATTGCATGACATAAGTATTTGATCACCTACCAACCAGTAAGAATTCCAGCTCTCACAGACCTGTTAGCTTTTCTTTAAGAAGCCCTCCTGTTCTCCACTCATTACCTGTATTAACTCCACCTGTTTGAGCTCGTTACCTGTATAAAAGACACCTGTCCACACACTCAATCAAACAGACTCCAACCTCTCCACAATGGCCAAGACCAGAGAGCTGTGTATGGACATCAGGGATAAAATTGTAGACCTGCACAAGGCTGGGATGGGCTACAGGACAATAGGCAAGCAGCTTGGTGAGAAGGCAACAACTGTTGGCACAATTATTCGAAAATGGAAGAAGTTCAAGATGACGGTCAATCACCCTTGGTCTGGGGCTCCATGCAAGATCTCACCTCATGGGGCATCAATGATCATGAGGAAGGTGAAGGATCAGCCCAGAACTACACGGCACGACCTGGTCAATGACCTGAAGAGAGCTGGGACCACAGTCTCAAAGAACCATTAGTAACACACTACGCCGTCATGGATTAAAATCCTGCAGCGCACGCAAGGTCCCCCTGCTCAAGCCAGTGCATGTCCAGGCCCGTCTGAAGTTTGCCAATGACCATCTGGATGATCCAGAGAAGGAATGGGAGATGGTCATGTGGTCTGATGAGACAAAATTAGAGCTTTTTGTTCTAAACTCCACTCGAGAAGGATGAGAAGGAGAAGGATGAGTACAACCCCAAGAACACCATCCTAACCGTGAAGCATGGAGGTGGAAACATCATTCTTTGGGGATGCTTTTCTGCAAAGGGGACAGGACGACTGCACCGTATTGAGGGGAGGATGAATGGGGCCATGTATCGCGAGATCAACCATTGAAGATGGGTCGTGGCTGGGTCTTCCAGCATGACAACAACCCGAAACACACAGCCAGGGCAACTAAGGAGTGGCTCCGTAAGAAGCATCTCAAGGTCCTGGAGTGGCCTAGCCAGTCTCCAGACCTGAACCCAATAAAAAATCTTTGGAGGGAGCTGAAAGTCCGTATTGCCCAGCGACAGCCCCAAAACCTGAAGGATCTGGAGAAGGTCTGTATGGAGGAGTGGGCCAAAATCCCTGCTGCATTGTGTGCAAACCTGGTCAAGAACTACAGGAAACCTAGGATCTCTGTAATTGCAAACAAAGGTTTCTGTACCAAATATTAAGTTCTGCTTTTCTGATGTATCAAATACTTATGTCATGCAATAAAATGCAAATTAATTACTTAAAAATCATACAATGTGATTATCTGGATGTTTGTTTTCGATTCTGTCTCTCACAATTGAAGTGTACCTATGATAAAAATGACAGACCTCTACATGCTTTGTAAGTAAGAAAACCTGCAAAATCGGCAGTGTATCAAATACTTGTTCTCCCCACTGTATATCTGGAATGTTAATAACTTGATTGCATTACCGCCAGGCTGCTGACTGACTCTGCAATGAGCTAATTTTGTTAACCTAATTATACAATGAATTGGTTAAAGTACTTAAAAATTACGCCTGACAAGAGCTATTAGCTGCGGCCCGGAATAGTCTCAGTCGAAGGGGCTTTGATGCTCCCAATCCTCTGGCTGCCGTCTCAATCCAGGGAGAAATGGGTCTTAATCCATCAGAATCATAACCTATGGGCAAAAGGCTGCATGGAAATGTGTCCCTCTACTACAGAGTATCCTCGATATAAGAAAGCTGTGCCTAATGGCAAAACATAGAATTAAGCAATAAGGCCCGAGGAGGTGTGGTATATGGCCAATATACCATGGCTAAGGACTGTTCTTAGGCACGAACCTTTAACACAACTCTTAGCCGTGGTATATTGGCCGTATATCACGAACTCCTGAGGTGCCTTATTGCTATTATAAATTGGTTACCAATGTAATTAGAGCAGTAAAAATAAATGTTTTGTCATACCCATGGTATATGGTCTGATATACCACGACTGTCAGCCAATCAGCATTCAGGGCTCGAACCACCCAGTTTAAAACAGTGAATATAGTAGTAATACAATTAAGAATGATATTGTGCATAATATAGTATTTATATTGGTATAGCCTACTGTATGTATATACTAACCCATAGCTTGTTATAATGTGTTAGTCATTAAACCATCCTCATACCTGGGGCAGCCAGTAGTCAGTGTTTTTTTAAAGGTGATATCTACTGTTGTAACTAACCAGCCCTTTGACACCCCTTTGCTCTCAGATAGACACCCAGAGCAACACAACCCCCAGTTACTACTGTTCTATACACCTTTTCTAAAATGTTACGGTCCATACTGACTATAAGTACCTTCATATACAGTACATATATATTTATACTTCGGACTCATTTATACTTCGGACATTGCTCGTTCTGATGTTTCTTAATTTAATATGAAATTTTTGGGGGGATTTGTGTGTATTGTTCTGTATTAGTTAATTTATTGTGCTAGAGGTTTTATGATGCTTTTATCTAAACCAAAGTATATCATTTTAAGATTGTTCTATACATCAGTTGGGGTGTCTATAAGCTCTAATATTGTCACGTTCGTTTGAATGATTGGACCAAGGCGCAGCGTGCGTAGAATTCCACATGTTTAATACGTATGAAACTCACCAAACAAAACAGAAGAAAACGAAACGTGACGTTCTGGGCTGCTCAAAAACAAGATCCCACAAACAACAGGTGTGGAAAAGGCTGCCTAAATATGATCCCCAATCAGAGACAACGATAGACAGCTGCCTCTGATTGAGAACCATACCAGGCCAATATAGAAAACAAAAAACTAGAATGCCCAGCCTAATCACACCCTGACCTAACCAAATAGAGAAATAAACAAATATGTCCTGAACCTAGCATGAAAGTGCATCCTTGAAGGGTTTTCTTCCCAGGCATAATACAAGCCATTAACGCTGGGATAGGAGGTAACAACAGGGCCTGGCCTATGTTAAAAGTGTTTTGAAAAGTATTGTTAAAATATGCTTAAAATTATTAAAAGACAAAAAAACGATTGTAATTGTGTTGAATTGTGTTTGGGAAATAAAGATTTAAAAAGGTAATGGTAATATTTAATTCAGTAAAGAAATGTGTAGGCTGTTTAACTTACCCTGTCCCGCGGTTGAACTTACTTGTGCCAAGAGACCACTTTTGGACAAACTGTGTTTTCAAAACTTTAACCTCTACGGGGTCGGTGTCCCTGAACCGAGACGGTTGTTGCTAATGTGACTAGAATGACGTTGTAAGTAACAGACAACTCTCCAGGACATAAACATATCTTATATGGGCAGAAAACTTAAATTATTGTTAATCTAACTGCACTGTCCAATTTACAGTAGCTATTACAGTGAATAAATACAATGCTATTGTTTGAGGAGAGTTCACAACAACAAAACGCTTTTAACATGGCAACTGTTTTGATACATTCACCTCTGAAGGTAAATAATGTTACAGTCAGTAATCTTTCTCTGATTTGTCATCCAGAGGGTCCCAGAGATAAAAGGTAGCATAGTTTTGTTTGATGAAATCAATTTTGATATTCAAATGTAGGAACTGGGTTCTACAGTTTCATCCCCTGCTGTCTCTGGCCCCACACCCAAGTTACCCAGGTGGCTTTTCTGTAGGGAAGCTAATTATCCATAATGTATGACATTCTTGGGAGTGTGTAAACTTACATTTTTTGTTACAATAACATTGTTGTATCTTCTCTATAGTTATGTACTTGAAAATGTATCAATTGACCAACTCGGCTCATTTGGAAAAACTAGTGGCATACCTGATACATAATATAGTGTAGTAGTGGAACGCTTCACTGAATCAGTATGAAACTTCGCTCTGCCATCTGGTGGCCAAAATCTACATTTCGCCTAAACTCCTATCTGATTTATCTCTTGCATTTCTCTTGCATCTCTATAGTTATGTACTTGAAAATGTATCAATTGAACAATTCGGCTCACTTGGAAAAACTCCTGGCAGACCTGATACATAATATGGTGTAGTAATAGAATGCTTCACTGAATCAGTCTGACACTTTGCACACACACTGCTGACATCTGGTGGCCAAAATCTAAATTGCGCCTAAACTCCTCTGATTTTATGACCTATCTCTTGCATTCCAAAGTGAAAAAATATTTTACCACATCTACTGTGTTATTCTCTTACATTAATTTCACATTTACGCAAACTTCAAAGTGTTCCTTTCAAATGGTATCACGAAAATGCATATCCTTGCTTCAGGTCCTGAGCTACAGGCAGTTAGATTTGGGTATGTCATTTTAGGCAAAAATTGGAAAAAAAGGTTACGATCCTTAAGAGGTTGTTTACATGAAATGTGATTATTTCCAGAGATACAAAACATCCTGAAATATACGGAGATATCATTGTTAGAAAGAACAATATATTTCCCTTGACGGAGTGATGCTGAATGTAAAAAAGGGCTCAACTTACCCCACTCTTCCCTAATGTAGACTACAATTATATTATTCAGGTGTGTTAGCTAGGGCTTGAGAAAAAGTGTGAACCCTAACCCTAGCTTCATGCCCACATCCCAGTTCAGCCATAATCGTAGCCTCAACCATATCCTTAACAATAGTTTAACCCTAACCTTAGCTGTATGTCCACATCCAGGTTCAACCCTAACCCGAGATGTTACAGACTGAAACGTAAGAGGGAAGTTGAGCCTCTTCTCTAGTCTGCGGTGACATAGTACTCTAGTCTGCGGTGACATGGGACTCCAGTTACGCAGTTAGATTAAACTGTCTGGGGTCTAATTCATTTCTCCCTGATGAATACATGAATGTGAAGAAGCCACATATTTTACACAAGCCTTCCACCCACCCCAGGAATATGATTACCGCTTGTGTGTATTGTTCTGTATTAGTGTTGGAGCTAGAAACATAAGCATTTCACTGCACCGGCAATAACATCTGCAAAATATGTGTACGCCACCAATACAATTTGATTTGTACAGCCATCAGTGTCGTGGTGGTGATAAGAGGCAGAGTGCTGGAGAAACATGACATCAGGGAACAAGGTCAAAGTTCAACACCACTGGAGAGACTGCAGCTGTGTGGAGGAATCTGCACTCTGTACTTGATGAGACACAGGCATGGTGGAGGCAACGATACCGTATCTCACTTAGTTGGATGTGTGAGTTTTTCAAAGTCAGTCAGCCAACTAATTGGTCTTGCTTTGTACCCCTCAGTGTTTACTCCCTTGACCATCAACATGAAAAGGAAAATAAGAATGGTATGGGCGAGGGGAGAGGAGAGGAAGAATGACACAGCAGGGGGAGGACAAAAGAAAAGGCAGAGAAGAGAGAGGGAGAGAGAAAGGGAGGGCCGACCTGAACAATGGCCTGGACTTTCCACCAGTCACCTTGAAGTTGGTCAGTAACAGCTGTGACACGTTTCCTGCTGTTGATGGTGTGGAGGCAGGCTTCCTACTGGGCACAGATGTCATTTCAATGTTTGGTTTTGATTTACATTTGGTTCAGTTGGTAACCAACATTAATTCAATTTGAAATCAACAAAACATTTCACCATGTCATTGGATTAAGGTTAAAAGTTGGGTAAAAAAAACACTAAATTCCCTTAAGTCGATGACTTTATGCAAATCCAATCAGTTTTCCACATTGATTCAACGTCTACATATTGTATTTTCTATTCAAGCAGTTTTTGCCCAGTTGGTTCCTATGGAGATCTATCTCCCAGACTCTCTCTCTATGATCAGAGAACATGCCCCGATCCATGTCAATGGGACTGTAGTAGAGAGAATTACGAGTTTTAAGTTCCTCAGCATCCACATCATCTTGTCGAGGGCACAACAGCGTCTCTACATCCTATGGCGGCTGACGCCCCGGGTCCTCTTCAGATACTACCACTGCACCATCGAGAGCGTCCTGACCGGTTCCGACACCGCCTGGGACGGGAATTGCTCTGTCCACGACCGCAAGGCCCTCCAATGGGTAGTGAAGACGGCCCAGTACACCACTGGGACCGTGCTTCCACCCATCCAGAAGATCTACTCGAAACAGTGCCTGAGGAGGGCACGCAGCATCATCAAGGACCCCCCACACACCAGCCACAAGCTGTTCTCTCCCTTATCTTTGGGCAGATGGTATCGGAGCATGAGGTCTGATACCAACTATCTCAAAGACAGTTTCTTTCAGACTGCTGAACACTTGATCTGGAATGACCACCTGCTCTGACTCTCTGCACCTTAGCACACATCACAACTGCTGCTTTCAGACTTGTATTATACTGCTCAATTTATACACTTTCCCCTCTTCCCCAATACACATGTAAATATTGTACTATAGATTGTGCCTTTCTGTATTATACTTTTGCAAAAATGTTTATTCTACTGAGCCATTTACTTTATGTTCGTATTTTTCTTTTCTTTTTTACTGCAAGTAAGCATTTTGTTGGACGATGTGTACCATGCCTATCCCGTACGTACAACGGATAAAACTTGAAACTGAAACATGATCCCAGCAACGCCGCTCAGCAAAACAGCGGCAGCCATCTTGACAGACCTACAGCATCTTAACATGGCCCAATGATTGATAGATCTGATCCCTGTACTGTGGCATACACTATAGAATGTTGCATACTGGGTGGAGGGTCTACCTAGTGACTGAACACACACACATTCATTTTCGATATCCAACGCTGGTATTTATTGACCTTGAGGTGGTGGATAATTTATAATCATCTTCTATAACCAATGGAGTCTTTCATTTTAAAATGGTCATAAATCTCTCAAGTTCTCTCGCACTCTGTCTGCCAGACAAGCATTCCTCTGAAAGTGCATTAAGATCAAGGCCAGTTATAATATATTTTTATGTCCCTGTACTACCCAACACACACACACCCTGACATGATTGACAGCAAGTTTGTACTGATAAATAAACCACATGCAAGCATGAACGTACATACACACTCTCTCTCTCACACCATCAGTACATGTTATAATGTGTGTTCGTTTCCATAGTTAAACAATGCTAATCTGTGTGAGGCTGCTGTGTCAGTCAGCTGTAGTGAACAGAGCACTTATCTCTAAGCAGCGTGATGCTCAGAGCCTGTTTGTTTTATCGTCTAGTCCCTCCACCTGCCTGGCTGCCTGTCACCAGCTAATCTCGACCATCACTTACTCACATATTTAAAATCACAAGAGCTTATCCACTTCCTCAAACATACACGCAAACACAAGCAAGCAAGCAAGCGTGCACGCGCGCACACACATTCCCCCTTGCCATGCCACACAACAAAAGCTGCCATTGTAGTCAGCCAGCAGGCAGGGAGAGGAGAGGAGCAGTTATCTGCTAGCTGTGGGTCTGTGGGTGGGGAGATAGATTCAAAGAGATCAGGCTTCTAGAGGATGAGGCCTGGATCAGATCAGAGGGAACATTATTTTTGGGACATCTCATTTGACATCAAAGATGTTTTTACACCCCTTTGATTTCGCTTCCTTTAGGGCGATTTTTTGCAGAACACCTGAAATCTGACTAGTGTTTAATCAGTGAGTGTGTTTGCTGTGTTCATTGTCAAACACTACAACACTAGAAGCAAAACGCAGTCCTAATTTGTGTGATTCTCAGCTTTATAATGAGTTAGTGGCTGAAACACGAGCCGATCGTTCTCATTCTGAACCGCCATCATTAATCTTGAGTCTGTCTATAAAATCGAATAAAAAGGCAGGGTGTAACAGTGCAACCGACCGGACCCAGATCTATGGTAACAATTGACCCAGTCAGCCAGTTCAATAAGTCACTTTGATAGGGAAGTCTATGGGCTGCTTACGCTGACTGTAGGGGGGTGCCTTTCTTTGCTTTTTGAATGCTACCCAGTTGAGTGACTTTATTTACTTAACCCTTCATCCAACATTCACTCACAGCCTGCATGTCAAAGAAGACTAATATATGGCAGCCATCTTGAGAGCCGAGGGCTATACACGACTGATGGTTAGGCATAATGTAGGCTGTGTGCTGGGTGCATACCAGCATAATCGCTGGCCAGCAACATCCATTCCTAACCCCAAACACCCCATTACAGAGGGAAAGATGTATTACAGTCTCAGAATGCATGCACGTACACACACGCGCACACACACACACACACACACAGACAAATATAAATGCATGCACGCAAAAGCACACACACACACAAATTATTCTGTCCCACATCTGTCAGCGCTCAACACACACCCTAAACCTGTCTTCTCTCCAGACACGGCAGCAGCCCCGACACCGTCTGTCTAAACACTTGACTCGTGGTTAAACAAAGACTAGGGTAACGTTGGGCTAATTTCGAAAGACTGCCGAAAGGTGCTAAATGTGTATTTTGTCCTGTTTATTTGCTTTCCTTTTACGTGACGAGTTACTATCCCAATGCAGGAAACCAGATAGGATAACACTGTTTGTCCACTCAAGGGAGTTGATCAGTTTTGACTGGATTTTCGTATTCTGTTATTAGATTGAAATCCCTGAGAATTGCAAAAAAGTTAATGTGACTAGCAGCTTGATTTTCAGTGCTGCTTTCCCTATGTGTGTGTGTTTGTGTTGGCCTGAGCCTGCCTGTGTTTTTGTATGAGAGACCGCATAATAAATTAAGAAGGAAGGATGACATTTGCCTTATTGGCCCTGTCAGTCATAGTGTGGGGCGGGGGACGTGGGGGGGAATGTTGTCAGAGTGCTCGTCAGGCTTTGATGTCACGAGGGCCGAGGCACAGATCGTTGTGTAAGTAAATCATTGCCTATCAGCCATGTCACATCAAACAAATACTTATCACCCTGTTTCAGTGACATCAGTCATCTTACGGCTGTCAGCCAGGATCGAGATTATCTCATTATGTAATCCCTATAACTGGAATTACACTAAACAAAAATATAAACGCAACATGCAACACTTTCAAAGATTTGGTATGCACGTTCATATAAAGGAATCAGTCAATTGAAATACATTCATTAGTCCCTAATTTCAGATGACTGGTAATACAGATACCTTTTTTTTAAAGTATGGGTGTGGATCAGAAAACCAGTCAGTACCTAGTGTGACCACCATTTGCCTCATGCTGCAGGACACATCTCCTTTGTATAGAGTTGATCAGGCTGTTGATGGGTCATTCATCCCATTGTCACGGTATCTCTGTACATTCAAATTGCCATCGATAAAATGCAATCGTGTTCGTTGTCTATAGCTTATACTTGTCCATACAATAACCCCACCGCCACCATGGGGCACTCTGTTCACAACGTTGACATCAGTAAACCGCTCGCACACATAATGCCATACACATGGTCTGCAGGTGTGAGGCCGGTTGGACGTATTGTCAAATTCTCTTAAACAATGTTGGAGGTGGCTTATGGTAGCAAAATTGACATTACATTCTCTGGCAACAGCTCTGGTGGACAGTCCTGCAGTCAGCATGCCAATTGCATGCTCCCTCAAAACATGAGATATCTGTGGTGTTTTGTGATAAAACTGCACATTTTAGAGTGGCCTTTTATTATCCCCAGCACAAGGTACACCTGTGTAATGATCATGCTGTTTAATCAGCTTCTTGATATGCCACACCTGTCAAGTGGATGGATTGCCTTGGCAAAGGAGAAATGGTCACTAAAAGGGATGTAAACTAATTTGTACACATTTTAGAGAAAAACGTTGGAACATTTCTGGGATCTTTTATTTCAGCTCATGAAACATGGGACCAACACTTTATATGTTGTGTTTTATATCTTTGTTCAGTGTACATATTAGCTTATTGAGCGTAGAGCTGAAAGGTGTCACACTGTTCCTCCTCCTGACTCAAATAATCAACTAAGCTAGAAATTTACTGTAGGAGAGAGTGGTTTAAGTTGAGCCTCCCTTGTTTCTAGGAAACAATACACCATTTTCACCAAGTCATATTCATTTATTGTGCTAGAGGTTTTATGACGGTTTTATCTAAACCAAAGAATATAATTTTTTGTTCTAAACATCTGTTGGGGTGTCTATAAGCTCCAATATGTCCTGAACCTAGCATGAAAGTGCACCCTTGAAGTGTTTTCTTCCCAGGCGTAATGCAAGGCATTCCCGCTGGGATAGGAGGTAAATACAGGGCCTGGCCTATGTTAAAAGTGTTTTGAAAAGTACTCAGTGTTTGTTAGTTGTTAAAATATGCTTAAAATTATTAAAAGACAAAAAAGCGATTGTGATTGGCCCGGGTATCCTGGAAGGATATTGACCTCATTCCGACAGTAGAGGATGCCTGGTTATTCTTTAAAAGTGCTTTCCTCACCATCTTAAATAAGCATGCCCCATTCAAAAAAAATTGAACCAGGAACAGATATAGCCCGTGGTTCACTCCAGATTTGCCCTTGACCAGCACAAAACATCCTGTGGCGTACTGCATTAGCATGGAATAGCCCCCACGATATGCAACTTTTCAGTAAAGTTAGGAACCAATATACACAGGCAGTTAGGAAAGCAAAGGCTAGCTTTTCAAACAGAAATTTGCAAATTCTAGCACAAATTCCCAAAGGTTCTGGGACACTGTAAAGTCCATGGAGAATAAGAGCACCTCCTCCCAGCTGCCCACTGCACTGAGGCTAGGAAACATTGTCACCACCGATAAATCCATGATAATTGAGAATTTCAATAAGCATTTTTCTATGGCTGGCCATGCATTCCACCTGGCTACCCCTACCCCGGTCAACAGCTCTGCACCCCCCACAGCAACTTGCCCAAGCCTCCCCCATTTCTCTTTCACCCAAATCCAGATAGCTGATGCTCTGAAAGAGCTGCAAAATCTGGACCACTACAAATCAGCCGGGCTAGACAATCTGGACCCTCTATTTCTAAAATGATCTGTCGAAATTGTTGCAACCCCTATTACCAGCTTGTTCAACCTCTCTTTCGTATCGTCTGAGATCCCCAAAGATTGGAAAGCTGCCGCGGTCATCACCCTCTTCAAAGGGGTAGACACTCTAGACCCAAACTGCTACAGACCTATATCCATCCTACTCTGCCTTTCTAAGGTCTTCGAAAGCCAAGTTAACAAACAGATCACCGACCATTTCGAATCCCACCGTACCTTCTCCGCTATGCAATCTGGTTTCCGAGCTGATCATGGGTGCACCTCAGCCATGCTCAAGGTCTTAAACGATATCATAACCTCCATCGATAAGACACAATACTGTGCAGCTATATTCATCGACCTGGCCAAGGCTTTCGACTCTGTCATTCACCGCATTCTTATCAGCAGACTCAATAGCCTTGGTTTCTCAAATGACTGCCTCGCCTGGTTCACCAACTACTTCTCAGACAGAGTTCAGTGTGTCAAATCGGAGGGCCTGTTGTCCGGACCTCTGGCAGTCTCTATGGGGGTGCCACAGGGTTCAATTCTTGGGCCAACTCTTTTCTCTGTATACATCAAAGATGTCGCTCTTGCTGCTGGTGATTCTCTGATCCACCTCTACGCAGACAATTTTGTATAATTCTGGCCCTTCTTTGGACACTTTGTTAACTAACCTCCAGACGAGCTTCAATGCCATACAACTCTCCTTCCATGGCCTCCAACTGCTCTTAAATGCAAATAAAACTAAATGCATGCTCTTCAACTGATCGCTGCCCACACCTGCCCGCCTGTCAAGCATCACCACTCTGGACGGTTCGGACTTAGAATATGGACAACTACAAATATCTAGGTGTCTGGTTAGACTGTAAACTCTCCTTCCAGACTCACATGAAGCATCTCCAATCCAAAATTAAATCTAGAATCGGCTTCCAATTTCGCAAAAAAAGCATCCTTCACTCATGCTGCAAAACATACCCTCGTAAAACTGACTATACTACCGATCCTTGACTTTGGCAATGTACTTTACAAAGTAGCCTCCAACACTCTACTCAGCAAATTGGATGCAGTCTATCACAGTGCCATCCGTTTTGTTACCAAAGCCCCATATACTATCCACCACTGCAACCTGTATGCTCTCGTTGGCTGGCCCTCGCTTCATATTCGTTGCCATACCCACTGGCTCCAGGTCATCTATAGGTCTTTGCTAGGAAAATCCCAGCCTTATCTCAGCTCACTGGTCACCATAGCAACACCTACCCACAGCACGCACTCCAGTAGGTATATCTCACTGTCACCCCCAAAGCCAATTCCTACTTTGGCCGCCTTTCCTTCCAGTTATCTGCTGCCAATGACTGGAACGAACTGCAAAAATCACTGAGCTGGAGACTCATATCTCCCTCACTAAATTTAAGCACCAGCTGTCAGAGCAGCTCAGAGGTCACTGCACCTGTACATAGCCCATCTGTAAATAGCCCATCTCATCCCCATACTGTTATTTATTTTATTTATTTTGCTCCTTTGAACCCCAGTATCTCTATTTGCACACTTATCTTCTGCACATCTATCACTCCAGTGTTTAATTGCTATGTTGCAATTATTTCACCACCATGGCCTATTTATTGCCTTACCTCCCTTATCCTACCTCATTTTCACACACTGTATGTAGACTTTCTCTATTGTATTATTGACTGCATGTTTGTTTATTCCATGTGTAACACTGTGTTGTTGTTTGTGTCGCAGTGCTTTGCTTTATCTTGGCCAGGTCGCAGTTGTAAATGACAATTTGTTCTCAGCTAGCCTACCTGGTTTAATAAAGGTGAAAAAAAAATAATTGTGTTGAATTGTGTTTGGCAAATAAAGATTTAAAAAGGTAGTGGTAATATTTAATTCAGTAAAGAAATGTGTAGGCTGTTTAACTTACCCTGTACCCGGATGAACTTACTTGTGCCAAGAGATCACTTTTGAACAAACTGTGTTTTCAAAACTTTAACACCTACGAGATCGGTGTCCGTAAATCGGGTCGGTTGTTAATAACATGAGCTAATGTGACTAGAATGACGTTGTAACAGACAACTTTCCAGGACATAAACATATCTTATATGGGCAGAAAACTTAAATTCTTGTTAATCTAACTGCACTGTCCAATTTACAGTAGCTATTACAGTGAATAAATACAATGCTATTGTTTGAGGAGAGTGCACAACGACAAAACGCTTTTAACATGGCAACTGTTTTGATACATTCACTTCTGAAGGTAAATAATGTTACAGTCAGTAATCTTTCTCTGATTTGTCATCCAGAAGGTCCCAGATATAAAAGGTAGCATAGTTTTGTTTGATGAAATCAATTTTGATATTCAAATGTAGGAACTGGGTTCTACAGTTTCATCCCCTGCTGTCTCTGGCCCCACACCCAGGTTACCCAGGTGGCTTTTCTGTAGGGAAGCTAATTATCCATAATGTATGACATTCTTGGGAGTGTGTAAACTTACATTTTTTGTTACCATAACATTGTTGTATCTTCTCTATAGTTATGTACTTGAAAATGTATCAATTGACCAACTCGGCTCATTTGGAAAAACTAGTGGCATACCTGATACATAATATAGTGTAGTAGTGGAACGCTTCACTGAATCAGTATGAAACTTTGCTCTGCCATCTGGTGGCCAAAATCTACATTTCGCCTAAACTCCTATCTGATTTATCTCTTGCATTTCAAAGTGAAAAATATTTTACCACATCTAATGTGTTATTCTCTGACATTCCCTTGACGGAGTGATGCTGAATGTAAAAAAGGGCTCAACTTACCCCACTCTTCCCTAATGTAGAATACAATTAGATTATTCAGGTGTGTTAGCTAGGGCTTGAGAAAAAGTGTGAACCCTAACCCTAGCTTCATGCCCACATCCCAGTTCAGCCATAATCGTAGCCTCAACCATATCCTTAACAATAATTTAACCCTAACCTTAGCTGTATGTGCATATCCAGGTTCAACCCTAACCCGAGATGTTACAGACTGAAACGTAAGAGGGAAGTTGAGCCTCTTCTCTAGTCTGCGGTGACATAGTACTCTAGTCTGCGGTGACATGGGACTCCAATTACGCAGTTAGATTAAACTGTCTGGGGTCTAATTAATCTCTCCCTGATGAATACATGAATGTGAAGAAGCCACATATTTTACACAAGCCTTCTACCCACCCCAGGAATATGATTACCACTGCCCTAGAAAGCAGGGGAGAAACCGTTTATCACCTGAACAAGCATAACCATGTCATGTTGAAAATTACTCACCATCCTGCATACCAAGCTGACACCTTATGAAATATCTTCCCCCTGTGCTGACCTCACTTTCTGCTGAACTAGCACAGTTTCTCTCTCTCTGCGCGTGTGTCTCTCTCTCTCTTTCGCTCTCTCTCTTGTCCTGTCTCATTGTCTCTTTGTCTCTCGTTCTCTCTTTCTCTCTTTTTATCTGAACATTGAAGGCACCACTTTTTTTCCCCTTTAACAAGTGACGAGTCCGACATGAATGATTCTGAGAATTCGTAGGCGATCGAATAAACCACAACTTCCTTCCATTCTGCTAGCAAACGTGCAATCTTTGGAAAATAAAATCGATGACCTAAGATTAAATTACCAACGGGACATTCAAAACTGTAATATCTTATGCTTCACGGAGTCGTGGCTGTACGACGACATTATCAATATACAGCTGGCTGGTTATATGCTGTACCAGCAGGATAGAACAGCGGCGTCTGGTAAGACAAGGGGCGGCAGACTACATATTTTTGTAAATAACAGCTGTTGCATGATATCTAAGGAAGTCTCAAGTTTTGCTCGCCTGAGGTAGAGTATCTCCTGATAAGCTGTAGACAACACTATCCACCCAGAGAGTTTTCATCTGTTTCGTAGCTGTCTACATACCACCACAGACTGATACTGGCACGAAGACCGCACTGAATGAGCTCTATTCCGCCATAAGCAAACAGGAAAACGCTCATCCAGGGGCGGCACTCCTAGTAGCCGGGAACTTTAATGCAGGGAAACTTAAATCCATCTTACCAAATTTCTATCAGCATGTTAAATGTGCAACCAGAGGGAAAAAACTCTGGACCACCTTTACTCCACAAGCAAAGATGCATAAAAAGCTTACCCTCGCCCTCCATTTGGTAAATCTGACCATAATTCTATCCTCCTGATTCCTGTTCACAAGCAAAAATTCAAGCAGGAAGCACCAGTGACTCGATCAATAAAAAAGTGGTGAGATGAAGCAGATGCTAAGCTACAGGATGGATTTACTAGCACAGACTGGAATATGTTCCAGGATTACTCCGATGGCATTGAGGAGTACACCACGTTAGTCATTGGCTTCATCAATAAGTGCATCGATGATGTCGTCCCCACAGTAATTGTACGTACTTACCCCAACCAGAAGCCATGGATTACAGGCAGCTCCCGCACTGAGCTAAAGGCTAGAGCTGCCGCTTTCAAGGAGCGGGACTCTAACCTGGAAACTTATAAGAAATCCCACTATGTCCTCCGATGAACCATGAAACAGGCAAAGCATAAATACAGGACTACTACACCGGCTCTGACGCTCGTCGGATGTGGCAGGGCTTGCAAACTATTACAGACTACAAAGGGAAGCACAGCCCGGGAGCTGCCCAGTGACACGAGCCTACCAGACGAGCTAAACTACTTCTATGTTCGCTTCGAGGCAAATAACACTGAAACATGCATGAGAAAACCAGCTATTCCGGAAGAGTGTGTGATCACGCTCTTCACAGCCGATGTGAGTAATACCTTTAAAAGAGGTCAACATTCACAAGGCCGCAGGGCCAGACGGATTACCAGGACGTGTACTGCAAGCATGCAATGACCAACTGGAAAGTGTCTTCACTGACATTTTAAACCTCTCTCTGTCCGAGTTTATAACACCAACATGTTTTAAGCAGACCACCATAGTCCCTGTGCCCAAGAACACTAAGGTAACCTGCCTAAATGACTGCCGACCGGTAGCACTCATGTCTGTAGCCCTGAAGTGCTTTGAAAGGCTGGTAATGGCTCACATCAACACCATTATCCCAGAAACCCTAGACCTACTCCAATTTGCATACCTCCCCAACAGATTCACGGATGATGCAATCTCTATTGCACTCCACACTGCCCTTTCCCACCTGGACAAAAGGAACACCTATGTGAGAATGCTATTCATTGACTACAGCTCAGCGTTAAACACCATAGTGCCCTCAAAGCTCATCAATAAGCTAAGGACCCTGGGACTAAACACCTCCCTCTGCTACTGGATCCTGGACTTCCTGACAGACCGGCACCAGGTGGTAAGGGTAGGCAAAAACACATCCACCACGCTGATCTTCAACACGGGGCCCCTCAGGGGTGCGTGCTCAGTCCTCTGCTGTTCTCCCTGTTCACCCATGACTGCACAGCCAGGCACGACTCCAACACCATCATTAAATTTGCCGTTAACACAACATTGGTTGTTCTGATCACCGACAATGATGAGACATGCTATAGGGAGGAGGTCAGAGACCTGGCCATGTGGTGCCAGGACAACAACCTCTCCCTCAACGTGATCAAGACATTCCTTGGAATGAAGGAGATGATTGTGGACTACAGGAAAAAGAGGACCAAGCACACATTCTCATTGACGGGGCTGTAGTCGAGTAGGTTGAAAGCTTCAAGTTCCTTGGTGTCCACATGAAAATATTTGACATGGGTCCTCAGATCCTCAAAAGGTTCTACAGCTGCACCATCGAGAGCATCCTGACTGGTTGCATCACTGCCTCGTATGGCAACTGCTCGGCCTCCGACCGCAAGGCACTGTTATTTTACTGCTGCTCTTTAATTACTTGTTACCTTTGTTTCTTATTCTTATTTAAAAAATGTTTTTGCTTTTTAACCTGTTGGGGATGGGGGCGCTGTTTAGACTATTTATGCTAATGTGGCTAATTTTTTAAACGGCTTCCCACAAAATCCTTGATCGTACAATATGCATATTATTATTATTATTGGATAGAAAACAGTCTATAGTTTCTATAGGAGTTGAAATTTTGTCTCTAAGTGGAACAGAGCCCATTCTACAGCAATTTCCCTGACATGGAGTCAGATTTGAGAAACGTTGGCCACTTTTCTGAAGTCATTTAAAAGGGCTCTGTCGTTGCTATGACTATACGGACACTTCTTACGTCTTCCCCTGGATGCCTTTACGTGATGACGATTCCAACGGGCTCGATTGCTCGTTCACAGGCCCTACAAATGAAAAAAACCTTTAGCTAGCAAGTCTTTTCTTGCTGCGTAACGCGCGTGGAAGACACCGACCCTCTCCTGTTCCAAGCGTTAGTTTAGCCTGTTATATTTCTCCGGTCATCTTTTCACTCGTTATAGGAGTTACAAACATCACAAAGTAGTTAATTTAAAGCGTTTTATAGCAATTTATATCCGTTTAGTGCGATTTTGGGACATTTATTTTTGCAACGATGTGAAAAGTTGGGCACGCTTTTCAGTTCATCCCGAACGCAGTTGACATTTCCACATGGCAAGAGGACAGCTTTCCACCAAAAGACGATTTCTCCCAAGAAAGGATCCTTTGCCCAAGATACTGATGGAAGAACAGCTCAAGGTAGGACATTTTTATTATGATAAATCGTGTTTCTGTCGAAACATTTTAGTGGCTTAGGACGCCATGTTTTTTGACGTAGCTTCGCTTGGCGCAAACTGTATTGAAAAGTAAGGATAAATTAAAAAATGTAATAACGCAATTGTATTAAGAATTAAATTGTCTATCAATCCCTGTCCACCCTATATTTTTTAGTCACGTTTATGAGTATTTATGTATAAGAGTAGATCACTGTCTAAGTGGCGCAAGGACTTTTTCTTTACCAGCTTGTCTACATTTCACATTGTCTAACCATGATTTTGGTGGCTAAATATAAACATTTTCGATCAAACTGTATATGCATGTTGTAATGTGATGTTACAGGAGTGTCATCGGAAGAATTCTGAGAAGGTTAGTGAAAAAATTAATATCTTTTGGCGATGTTGACTTTTATCGCTCACTTTGGCTAGAATCAATGCTGGGCTGCTAATTGCTATGTGCTAAGCTAATATAACGATTTATTGTGTTTTCGCTGTAAGACACTTAGAAAATCTGAAATATTGTCTGTATTCACAGGATCTGTGTCTTTCGATTCGTGTATGCTGTGTATTTTTACGAAATGTTTGATGATTAGTAGTTAGGTAAACACGTTGCTCATTGTAATTATTCTAGTCCATTTGTGACGGTGGGTGCAATTGTAAACTATGCCATCTACCTGAAATATGCACTTTTTTCTAACAAAACCTATCCCATACCATAAATATGTTATCAGACTGTCATCTGATGAGTTTTTTTCTTGGTTAGGGGCTATAAATATCTTAGTTTAGCCGAATTGGTGATGGCTACTGGTGTTGGTGGACAAATAAAAGATGGTGGATTATGCTAATGTGTTTTTAGGTAATAGATGTACATCTTTACATATTGTGTCTTCCCTGTAAAACATTTTAAAAATCGGAAATGTTGACTGGATTCATAAGATCTGTGTCTTTCATTAGCTGTATTGGACTTTAATGTGTGAAAGTTAAATATTTTAAAAAAATATTTTTTTTGAATTTCGCGGCACTGGTTTTTCAGTGGGGGGGGGGGGGGGGGTGCAGCTAGCGCCACGCTGATCCTAGACAGGTTAAACTGCATTGTTGGTTAGGGGCTCAGAAGTAAGAATTTCACTGTCATGTCTACACCTGTTGTATTCAGAGGCATGTGACTAATACAATTTTATTTGATAGGAGTAAATAAACTGTGTTTCCGGGCACTTCTCCAACGCCCATCATCAAGTTTGCTGATGACACGACAATGCCAGGACAACAACCTCTCCCTCAACGTCAGCAAGACAAAGGAGCTGACTGGTCTGTAGTGTAGTGGGTTGAGAGCTTCAAGTTCCTCAGTGTTCCACATCACTAAGGAATTAACATAGTCCACACACACACACACACAGTTGTGAAGGAGACTGAAAATATTTTGCATGGGCCCTCAGATCTTCAAAAAGTTTGACAGCTGCACCCTTGAGAGCATCTTCACTGGCTTGAAAATGGTAACTGCAAGGCACCCGACCTCAAGACGCTACAGAGGGTGGTGACTACGGCCCAGTACATCACTGGTGCCGAGCTCCCTGCCATCCAGGACTTCGATACCACGCGGTGTCAGAGGAAGGCCCACATGTTTTTCAAAGACTCCAGCCACCAAAGCCATAGACTGTTGGCAAGCGGTACCAGTGCATCGAGTCTGGAACCAACAGGATCCTGAACAGCTTCTACATCCAAGCCATAAGACGGATAAACAAGACTGCTAATTGGCTAACCAAATGGCTACCTCTGCTGCTACTGTCTATTATCTTTACTGTTGCCTAGTCACTTTAACCCTACCTATATGTACATAGCTACCTCAATTACCTCGTACCTCTGCACATCGACTCGGTTCTGGTACCCCCTGAGTATAGCAAAGATATTATTATTTGTTATTGTTATTAAATATTCACTGTGTATTTATAATTTTTTTATCGTTAACCTCTGCATTGTTGAAAAATGACTTGTGTTTACAGAGCACGTGAGAAATAAAATGTAATTTGATTTACAGTACCAGTCAAAAGTTTGGACACAACTAGTCATTCAAGGGTTTTTCTTTACTTTTACTATTTTCTACATTGTAGAATAAGAGTGAAGACATCAAAACAATGAAATAACACATATGGAATCATGTAGTAACCAAAATAATGTTAAACAAATCAAAATATATTTTATATTTGAGATTCTTCAAAGTAGCCAACCTTTGCCTTGATGACAGCTTTGCACACTCTTAGAATTCTCTCAACCAGCATCATGAGGTAGTCACGGTGAATGCATTTCAAATAACAGGTCTGCCTTGTTAAAAGTTCATTTGTGGAATTTATTTCCTTCTTAGTGCATTTGAGCCAATCAGTTGTGCTGTGACAAGGTAGGGGTGATATACAGATGATAGGCCTATTTGGTAATAGACCAAGTCCATATTATGGCAAAAACATCTCAAATAAGCAAAGAGAAATGACAGTCCATCACTACTTTAGGACATGAAGGTCAGTCAATCCAGAACATTTCAAGAACTTTGAAAGTTTCTTCAAGTACAGTCACAAAAACAATCAAGCGCTGTGATGAAACTGGCTCTCATGAGGACCGATACAGGAAAGGAAGACCCAGAGTTAATTCTGCTGCAGAGGATACATTCATTAGAGTTAACTGCACCTCAGATTGCAGCCCAAATAAATGCTTTACAGAGTTCAAGTAACAGACACATCTCAACATCAACTGTTAAGAGGAGAGTGCGTGAATCATGCCTCATGGTCAAATTGCTGCAAATAAACCACAACTCAAAGGCGCCAATAATAAGAAGAGACTTGCTTGGGCCAAGAAACATGAGCAATGGATATTAGACCGCTGGATATCTGTCCATTGGTCTGATGAGTCCAATTTGAGATTTTTGGTTCCAACTGCAGTGTCTTTGTAGGTGAACGAGGATCTCCGCATGTGTGGTTCCCACCGTGAAGCATGGAGGGCGAGGTGTGATGGTGTGGGGGTGCATTGCTGGTGACACTGTCAGTGATTTATTTTGAATTCAAGGCACACTTAACCTGCATGGCTACTACAGCATTCTGCAGCGATCAGCCATCCCATCTGGTTTTGTAACGGTAGTCCTCCTCCTCTTCAACCGAAAAGGAGGAGTAGTGATGGAACCAAGGCGCAGCGGGTTGTGAACACATAATTTATTTAAAGACAAGACGAAAAAACACGAACTTCACTATAACTAACAAAACAACAAACGGAGTAGACAGACCTGGACGACGAACTTACATTAACCTGTTGGGGATGGGGGCGCTGTTTAGACTATTTATGCTAATTTGGCTAATTTTTTAAACGGCTTCCCACAAAATCCTTGATCGTACAATATGCATATTATTATTATTATTGGATAGAAAACAGTCTATAGTTTCTATAGGAGTTGAAATTTTGTCTCTAAGTGGAACAGAGCCCATTCTACAGCAATTTCCCTGACATGGAGTCAGATTTGAGAAATGTTGGCCACTCTTCTGAAGTCAGTTATAAGGGCACTGTCGTTGCTATGACTATACGGACACTTCTTACGTCTTCCCCTGGATGCCTTTACGTGATGACGATTCCAACGGGGTCGATTGCGCGTTCACAGGCCCTACAAATGAAAAAACCCTGTAGCTAGCAAGTCTTTTCTTGCTGCGTAACGCGCGTGGAGGACACCGACCCTCTCCTGTTCCAAGCTTTAGTTTAGCCTGTTATATTTCTCCGGTCATCTTTTCACTCGTTATAGGAGTTAAAAACATCATAAGGTAGTTAATTTAAAGCGTTTTATAGCAATTTATATCCGTTTAGTGCGATTTTGGGACATTTATTTTTGCAACGATGTGAAAAGTTGGGCACGCTTTTCAGTTCATCCCGAACGCAGTTGACATTTCCACATGGCAAGAGGACAGCTTTCCACCAAAAGACGATTTCTCCCAAGAAAGGATCCTTTGCCCAAGATACTGATGGAAGAACAGCTCAAGGTAGGACATTTTTATTATGATAAATCGTGTTTCTGTCGAAACATTTTAGTGGCTTAGGACGCCATGTTTTTTGACGTAGCTTCGCTTGGCGCAAACTGTATTGAAAAGTAAGGATAAATTAAAAAATGTAATAACGCAATTGTATTAAGAATTAAATTGTCTATCAATCCCTGTCCACCCTATATTTTTTAGTCACGTTTATGAGTATTTATGTATAAGAGTAGATCACTGTCTAAGTGGCGCAAGGACTTTTTCTTTACCAGCTTGTCTACATTTCACATTGTCTAACCATGATTTTGGTGGCTAAATATAAACATTTTCGATCAAACTGTATATGCATGTTGTAATGTGATGTTACAGGAGTGTCATCGGAAGAATTCTGAGAAGGTTAGTGAAAAAATTAATATCTTTTGGCGATGTTGACTTTTATCGCTCACTTTGGCTAGAATCAATGCTGGGCTGCTAATTGCTATGTGCTAAGCTAATATAACGATTTATTGTGTTTTCGCTGTAAGACACTTAGAAAATCTGAAATATTGTCTGTATTCACAGGATCTGTGTCTTTCGATTCGTGTATGCTGTGTATTTTTACGAAATGTTTGATGATTAGTAGTTAGGTAAACACGTTGCTCATTGTAATTATTCTAGTCCATTTGTGACGGTGGGTGCAATTGTAAACTATGCCATCTACCTGAAATATGCACTTTTTTCTAACAAAACCTATCCCATACCATAAATATGTTATCAGACTGTCATCTGATGAGTTTTTTTCTTGGTTAGGGGCTATAAATATCTTAGTTTAGCCGAATTGGTGATGGCTACTGGTGTTGGTGGACAAATAAAAGATGGTGGATTATGCTAATGTGTTTTTAGGTAATAGATGTACATCTTTACATATTGTGTCTTCCCTGTAAAACATTTTAAAAATCGGACATGTTGACTGGATTCACAAGATCTGTGTCTTTCATTAGCTGTATTGGACTTTAATGTGTGAAAGTTAAATATTTTAAAAAAATATTTTTTTTGAATTTCGCGGCACTGGTTTTTCAGTGGGGGGGGGGGGGGGTGTGCCGCTAGCGCCACGCTGATCCTAGACAGGTTAACACGAAGAACGCTCGAACAGGGAAAATAGACTACACAAAAAGACGATGAACAAAACAAACCGAACAGTCCCGTATGGTGCGACAAACACTGACACAGGAGACAACCACCCACAACGAACACTGTGAAACAACCTACCTAAATATGACTCTCAATTAGAGGAACGCCAAACACCTGCCTCTAATTAAGAGCCATACCAGGCAACCCTAAACCAACATAGAAACAGACAACATAGAATGCCCACCCAAACTCACGTCCTGACCAACTAACACATTCAACAAACTAACAGAAATAGGTCAGGAACGTGACAGGTTTGCACTTAGTGGGACTATCATTTGTTTTTCAACAGGACAATGACCCAACACACCTCCAGGCTGTGTAAGGGCTATTTGACCAAGAAGGAGAGTGATGGAGTTCTGCATCAGATGTCCTGGTCTCCACAATCAACCAACCTCAACCCAATTGAGATGGTTTGGGATGAGTTGGACCGCAGGGTGAAGGAAAAGCAGCCAACAAGTGCTCAGCAAATGTGGGAACTTCTTCGAGACTGTTGGAAAAGCCTTCCAGGTGAAGCAGGTTGAGAGTGTGCAAAGCTGTCATCAAGGCAAAGGGTGGCTACTTTGAAGAATCTAAAATCTAAAATATATTTTGATTTGTTTTAACACTTTTTTGGTTACTACATGATTCCATATGTGTTATTTCATAGTTTTGATGTCTTCACTATTATTCTACAATGTAGAAAATAGTACAAATAAAGAAAAACCCTTGAATGAGTAGGCGTGTCCAAACTTTTGACTGGTACTGTACATTTATTTTCATCAAAAAAATCATTGATTATTAAAAAAAATAATAATACAAAAATAAATTATTAATCCCCAAGTACTCCGCCTCCCCCCATCGCTCGCTCGCTCTCTCTCTCTCTCTCTCTCTCCCCTCGCTTTCTCAGTCTCGTTCTCATCCTTGTGTAAGGTTTACGCAGTCTATCTATTTTGCCAGGTAAGTCTCCATAACTCATCTTATTGGCAGAAGGCTTGATAACTCATAACAAGTGCATGGAAACTCTCTCTGACCACATCTGGTAGAAAGGTTAGAGTTGTTATTTAGTAGCTGAAAGATCAAGTCTCTCCTCTGTAACTCCTGCCAAGAGGTAACTGGGCTGGGGAGTCGTAAGTTACCCCTGGCACAGTGTGTGTGCTTTCTTTATTGTGGGACGTGATGAATGGCTTGGAGAACAAGGCTGAGTATACATCATATCACCTTTAATGGTTACACATTTCTGGGGCCATAACTCAATGTTTTTAAATAGAAAAAAGTGAAATATAGCATTGTATATTTCTCCCCTCGACACGTTTACGAGTCCTCCCTGCGCTATAAACCCAGTGATTGCTATTTCAAAGTACCATGTCAGCCCCTGCCCTGAACACTGCCAGCTGCCTCAGCAGAGAGAGAGGAAATAAGGGAGGGAGGGAGGAAGGGAGGGAGGGAGGGAGAGAAAAAGAGAGAGAGAGACGGGTGGAGAAACAAAAATTATAGCTCTTGCAAAAGTTGTGTGTATATTCAGAAAGTATCTCTCGTGGCTGTAAATGTATCGTGTTTGTGCTTACTGCTTTTAAAACCCAAACCATGGCCTGGCTAGGGCCGTTCATTCCACTGAAGTAGCTAGAGAGAATTCCAGTCTGACAGTCAGTCTGTACCTGTTTTGGGAGAGGAAACACTCTGTAGACCAATAGTTTAAGATACATGGGAAATAGCGTTGTTATATGCGTCTTCTTAGATTTATTTGAAATGCAAATTGTTTCTGTTTGTGAAGATGAATCAGGCGTCATGAATATGTAGCCATTTCCATCAATCATCCTATTAGCCTGATTTTCAAAATATATCAACATTATCCAGTACATTCTTGTCTATGAAATTACTCTCTGACATTTTATTTTATCCATGACTGGCAGGAAATGACTGAAACTTAACTGTGCTGAGTGTGTTTTTGTAACAGATGCATAGCGAGACAGGAACAACACGTAAGGTATGCACCCTCATTCCAGGACACTCCGCTAGCTACCTCCTCAACAAATCACATTTATGGTGTTTTGATCTGGAACACATTTAAATAAGTATTCTAACCCATCACTCACCTGCCAACCAGCTGAGCCACTTCACATTTTCTTTATACATTCTGCAAGCTGCTGTTTATACTATATGTATACGCAGTTGATATACACTACTGTTCAAAAGTTTGGGGTCACTTAGAAACGTCCTTCTTCTTGAAAGAAAAGCACATTTTTTGTCCATTAAAATAACATAAAATTGATCAGAAATACAGTGCAGACATTGTTAATGTTGTAAATGACTATTGCAGCTGGAAACGGCTGGCTTTTAATGGAATATCTACATACGCATACAGAGGCGCATTATCAGCAACCATCACACCTGTGTACCAATGGCACATTGTGTTAGCTAATCCAATGGCTTTTTCTTTGCAACATTGCCTAGAACGCCAGCATCCCGGAGTCGCCTCTTCACTGTTGACGTTGAGACTGGTGTTTTGCGGGGTACTATTTAATGAAGCTGCCAGTTGAGGACTTGTGAGGTGTTTGTTTCTCAAAGTAGACACTCTAATGTACATATCCTCTTCTTAGTTGTGCACCGAGGCCGCCCACTCCTCTTTCTATTCTGGTTAGAGCCAATTTGCGTTGTTCTGTGAAGGGAGTAGTACACAGCGTTGTACGAGATCTTCGGTTTCTTGGCAATTTCTCGCATGGAATAGCCTTCATTTCTCAGAACAAGAATAGACTGGCGAGTTTCAGATGAAAATTATTTGTTTCTGGCCATTTTATGCCGGCAATCAAACCCACAAATGCTGATGCTCCAGATACTCAACTAGTCAAAGAAGCCCAGTTTTATTGCTTCTTTAATCAGAACAACAGTTTTCAGCTGTGCTAACATAATTGCAAAATGGTTTTCTAATCATTTAGCCTTTTAAAATGATAAACTTGGATTAGCTAACACAACGTGCCATTGGAACACAGGAGTGATAGATGCTGATAATGGGTCGCTGTAAACCTACATAGATATTCCATAAAAAATATGCCGTTTCCAGCTACAATAGTCATTTACAACATTAACAATGTCTACACTGTATTTCTGATCAATTTGATGTCATTTTAATGGACAAAAAATTTGATTTTCTTTCAAAAACAAGGACATTTCTGTGACCCCAAACTTCTGAACGGTACTGTACCTCTCTCTCCCTCTGTCCTTTAAAAAATATTTTCCTGTTATCTATTTACCTCTCCTTCTCTCACTCTCTCTTTCTCTCTCTCTCTCTCTCTCTTGCTCTCTCTATCTCTCGAGCCCCTCCCCCTCTCTCTCTCACTCTCTGTCTTTCTCTGTCTTTCTCAGGATCAGTCTATTAAAATGTGTCCTGGCCTATTGCCACTTGACACATCATCCATATAAGCTGGGGCCAGGGAGAATTATTGTTGTGTAAATCTTTAGACCTTTTTAGAAGATCAAAGTTGCCAGACATAAATCACATAATTCCTTACAAATCCACACGTTCCGCGCAGAGGGAGATGAGGAGAAAAGCACACGCTTCCGCCATCCCTTTTATACATGTGTGGAGAGTTGTTGGAGAGTTTGTTTAAAGCGCTGTTAAAGAGTTGGACGCCAAGACTGATATTAACATTGAATATGTACATAATATAACTGTCATTTCCCTCATTGTTGTTTTGAGCCACTAAAGTTAAGAACGTGTTGAAAATGATTCTTATAGGCAGTGGATCTAACTCTGACCTCTGGGTGAACAGATGTGGTTCCACTTACTGCCACAGCTAACTATCTTTCTTCTGTATCTAGTGTGAGTTACTCATCCCTGATATAAGTTGTGTGGTATGTACTGCCACACACACACACACACACACACACACACACACACACACACACACACACACACACACACACACACACACACACACACACACACACACACACACTGGCTCTTACATATATACATTACAAAACGTGGGTCTGCTTTGAAGAAATACAATCATTCCAGACGTACTGTACAGCGCCTGTCTCTGCTTATGTCTGCGAAGGCCTGGAAATGATCAAATGAAGTTTTTAAATGAGGCTACCACCCAGAGCACACAGAGGGATATTATTTTGACAACTCGTCGCCCCGAGGGGGTGAGCGGGCCGTTTTGATGTGTGATCCACCGATGCTTGCTTTGGATGGCAGATTTTATCGGCAAACAAGACAGGCGAGCACTGCACTGCGACATGGAGCATAGCGATAAATAAAAGGGGGTTGACTGATTAAAATGTCAAGGATTATCTCTACTTTGCGGGCCTCTTGTGATGTCACATCAAAAAGGATTTGGTGGAAATGATTTTGGCAGGAAGAGAGGTGGTGATGGGAAGGAGGGATGATGGAGGGGTGCAGTGTATGTGTGAGAGAGAGGATTTTGTCTTCCGTTATTTAATTCCTTCGCTGCCTTTTCTTTTGGTTCTGACACCTCTGTGGAGAGTACACAGAGTATTAATTAGTTGTGACTCTCAGGGTCGGAGCGCAGTGGGAGCACCATGGGGTTATTGGCCCCCAGTAGGCTGCAGGTTCCAGGAAATGACTCCCGGTTGGTGGAATGGCATCTCTGTCACACATACCAGCATGCTCAGGCATGCAAACACACACACACACACACACACACACACACACACACACACACACACACACACACACACACACACACACACACACACACACACACACACACACACACACACACACACACACACACACACACACACACACAAATGCTAAGGCAGGTATAAGGGGTTCTTTATTATTGTTTTGTCTCCCCAATGCTTCCAATAAGGACATACTCCTCAATTTTCTTGTCACACTTTCACGTTCATCGCTGCTTTTCTTTTCCTTCTTTTACTCTGCGTGTGTGTGTCACAGTAATGCCTCCTGGTCAAATTCTTACTTCTATACCCATAATACCCGGATTTGCTGACTAGGCCTGAGGCGACAGTGAGGCGGTCTATGATCAACGTTACAGAGAGTGTGTCAGTCTGTGTCAGTGTGTCACTCTAGCCTTGTCAACTGTCTGGCTGTAGTAGGTCTGTCAGCCCAGGCTTACTACTGAATCATCTGAAAGGAAAGCAGTGTGGTTTTACCCTGGCTGTCTTCTTCACCTGTTTGATCTCGGAACCAGTTGAATCAAAAGGCTTCACAATAGAGCAAACAGTAGATGATCATCTCTCAGTTGTTGTTTGAGGGGTTTTCTGGATGATAATATCATCCATAGTATGATACAGGAGGGAGCATGGAGCTCTTTGTAAGTTGGAGCTTCTCTCTCTCTCTATCTATCTATCCCTCTGTCAATCCTCCCCTAGGGCAACGACTCGACACCAACCTTGACAAAAGATAGGAGAGGCGGGGGGTAACAGGGGAGGAGGAAGGGGGAAGGAGGAGAGGGGAGGGGGTTTAACAGATGAAAATAAAGTAGAGAAGAGAATCTGGCAGTAGGTTGAAAGGAGGTATTGTGAGCGGGGAAGCCACATCTGTCAGAGTTGTCTTTTGAAGTGGAGTGGGTTAGAGGTAAAAACGTGTGTAAAGTCACACCTTCCATTCACTGGGGAGAGCCTGGACTTTCCAACCAACCGCTGTTTATAGTAGCAGTGATAAACGGCACTGTCATTTTTTTTAAATGAACGTGTTCTTTCAACTAATTATTATTAAGTAACTGGTTCCACATACTTGTTTTGTTCACTCAACTTTTCGGTCCAAGTGTTACTTGAACAACAACAACAAATACATGGCCAAACATGGCCAACTATTCAACCAAAAATGTTAACTCAACTATATATTATTATTTGCACACCTTACGAAAGAAGGCTGTGCAACAGGTTACACACAGTGGTTTTAACATAAAATGTTTTCAACTTACATATTTGACATACATGAATACATTGTACATGTTCATTTAAACAGTAAGTATTATTCAAACGTCCTCAACTGGGATATGAACTCACAACCTATTGGTTCTCGGCATTCTGATCTTCCTGCAACGCCACCATGTCTGCGTTATTTATCAGTTAATCTGACTATTCTCGCATCATTGATTTGATTTACGTCTATTACTCTGATTCAATTTTACTCCTTTATCACTATGATCAATACAACTGTTTTTCTTGAGTGTACTAGGATGGGGGCGCTGTTGAGACTATTTATGCTAATCGTGTAATTTTTGAAACGGCTTCCCACAAAATCCTTGATCGTACAATATGCATATTATTATTATTATTGGATAGAAAACAGTCTATAGTTTCTATAGGAGTTGAAATTTTGTCTCTAAGTGGAACAGAGCCCATTCTACAGCAATTTCCCTGACATGGAGTCAGATTTCAGAAATTTTGGCCACTGTTCTGGAGTCAGTTAAAAGGGCACTGTTATTGCTATGACTATACGGACACTGCTTACGTCTTCCCCTGGATGCCTTTACGTGATGACGATTTGAATGGGGTCGATTGCGCGTTCACAGGCCCTATAAATAAAAAAACCCTGTAGGTAGGAACTCTTTTCTTGCTGCGTAATGCGCGTGGAGGACATCGACCTGCTATTTTTCCAAGCGTTAGTTTAGCCTGTTATATTTTTCCGGTCATGTTTTTACTCGTTATAGGAGTTAAAAACATCATAAGGTAGTTAATTTAAAGCGTTTTATAGCAATTTATATCCGTTTAGTGCGATTTTGGGACATTTATTTCTTTAACGCTGTGAATAGCTGGGCACGCTTTCAGTTCATCCCAAACGCAGTTGGCATTTCCACATGGCAAGAGGACAGCTTTCCACCAAAAGACGATTACTCCCAAGAAAGGATCCTTTGCCCAAGATACTGATGGAAGAACAGCTCAAAGTAGGACATTTTTATTATGATAAATCGTGTTTCTGTCGAAACATTTTAGTGGCTTAGGACGCCATGTTTTTTGACGTAGCTTCGCTTGGCGCAAACTGTATTGAAAAGTAAGGATAAATTAAAAAATGTAATTCCGCAATTGTATTAAGAATTAAATTGTCTATCAATCCCTGTCCACCCTATATTTTTTAGTCACGTTTATGAGTATTTATGTATAAGAGTAGATCACTGTCTAAGTGGCGCAAGGACATTTTCTGACCAGCTGAGCTACATTTCACATTGTCTAACCATGATTTTGGTGGCTAAATATAAACATTTTCGATCAAACTCTATATGGATTGTGTAATATGATGTTACAGGAGTGTCATCTGAAGAATTCTGAGAAGGTTAGTGAAAAAATTAATATATTTTTGGCGATGTTGACGTTATCGCCCACTTTGGCTAGAATCAATGCTGGGCTGCTATGTGCTATGTGCTATGCTAATATAACGATTTATTGTGTTTTCGCTGTAAGACACTTAGAAAATCTGAAATATTGTCTGTATTCACAGGATCTGTGTCTTTCGATTCGTGTATGCTGTGTATTTTTACGAAATGTTTGATGATTAGTAAGTAGGTAAACACGTTGCTCAATGTAGTTTTTCTAGTCCATTTGTGACGGTGGGTGCAATTGTAACCTATGCCATCTACCTGAAATATGCACTTTTTTCTAACAAAACCTATCCCATACCATAAATATGTTATCAGACTGTCATCTGATGAGTTTTTTTCTTGGTTAGGGGCTATAAATATCTTAGTTTAGCCGAATTGGTGATGGCTACTGGTGTTGGTGGACAAATAAAAGATGGTGGATTATGCTAATGTGTTTTTAGGTAATAGATGTACATCTTTACATATTGTGTCTTCCCTGTAAAACATTTTAAAAATCGGACATGTTGACTGGATTCACAAGATCTGTGTCTTTCATTAGCTGTATTGGACTTTAATGTGTGAAAGTTAAATATTTAAAAAAAATATTTTTTTTGAATTTCGCGGCACTGGTTTTTCAGTGGGGGTGGGGGGGGAGTGCCGCTAGCGGCACACTCATCCTAGACAGGTTAACACAGCTGAGATTTACTTTGAAAAGCAACGTGTTAGCAATACAGGTGAAATCGGAAGAATGGCGCCGGAGGGGATGGCTGCCGTTTTACGGGCTCCTAAGCACTTGTGCTATTTTGTGTGTTTTATCACATTTTTTTCTAACTTATTTTGCACATAATGTTGATGCTACTGTCTCCTATGACCGAAAAGAGCTTCTGGATATTCAAACAGCGATTACTCACCTCGAACTGGACAAAGTTGAGTCGGACACAAAGGATATAATCAGGGTGCCTTGTGAGATCAGGGTGCCTTGTGAGAATTCGTCGGCGAGTGGGTAACCAGCCTCTACCATCCGTTCTATTAGCCAACGTGCAATCACTGGAGAACAAACTGGATAAGCTCCGTTCGAGACTATCCTACCAACGGGACATTAAAAACTGTAATATCTTATGTTTCACAGTGTCGTGGCTGAACGACGACATTGATAATATACAGTTGGCTGGGTTTTCCGGGCATCGGCAGGACAGAACAGCTATGTCTGGTAAGATGGGGGTATGTGTCGATTTGTCAATAACAGCTGGTGTCTAATATTAAGGGAGTCTTGAGGTATTGCTCACCTGAGGTAGAGTACCTCATGATAAGCTGTAGACCACACTATCTACCACACTATATTTTTTGTAGCCGTCTTTTTTTTACCACATTAATGCAGGCAAATTTAAATCCGTTTTACTTCATTTCTACCTGCATGTCACATGTGCAACCAGAAGAAAAACTCTAGATCATCTTTACTCCACACACAGAGATGCGTACAAAGCTATCTCTCGCACTTCATTTGGAAAAGCTGCCCATAATTCTATCCTCCTGATTCCAGCTCTCAAGAAAAAACTAAAGCTTGAAGTACCAGTGACTCGCTCAATATGGAAGTGGTTAAATGACATGGATGCTATGCTACAGGAGTGTTTTGCTGGCACAGACTAGAATATGTTCCGGGATTCATCGAATGGCATTGAGGAGTATACCACCTCAGTCACCAGCTTCACCAATAAGTGCATTGACGACGTCGTCCCATCAGTAACCGTACGTACATATCCCAACCAGAAGCCATGGATTACAGGCAATATTTGCACCGAGCTAAAGGATAGAGCTGCCGCTTTAAGGAGTGGGACACTAATCCGGATGCTTGTAAGAAATCCCGCTACGCCCCCAGACGAACCATCAAACAGGAAAAAGCATCAATACAGACTAAGATTGAATCCTACTACACTGCCTCTGATGCTCGTCAGATGTGGCAGGGCTTGCAAACTATTACAGACTACAAAGTGAAACCCAACCGCGAGCTGCCCAGCGTCGCAAGCCTACCAGAAGGGCTAAATGCCTTTTATGTTCGCTTCAAGGCAAGCAACACTGAAGCATGCATGAGAACACCAATTGTTCCGGATGACTGTGTGATCACAGTCTCCGTAGCTGATGTGAGCAAGACCTTTAACCTTTTCACACGTGACTACCAAATATCTCTAACCATCGCCCCACATGATGTCAGAATGATCTCACTGTTCCAAAATGTGATTGTTACACAATAGAACAGTTAGCACACGCTGCCTGCTAATTATTAATAGGTTATGTTTCAACTTGTCAATTTCCAATTATTTTCTAACAAGTTGTATTTTCTATTTTCTTTGAATTGAGGTGTGTTCCACCTCATCATTAATTCACATAGAAGTAGCCCATTTCACTGTTGCGGACAATTTATGCTTTACTGAGCCGGATAAACTTCCCTCTTCGAGGAGAGCCCTTCCCTATTTTTTCCGCACATCAAGTATGCTGACATTTGCGCAGTCTTGCACGACTTGGTACATTTTCTGGCTGACGCTCACATTGTTGCATTGTTGTTTTCCTTACAAATAGTAACTTTGGACATGTGTGCATTCCTATCAAAGTAAGTATCATATTTTCTGTATATCGTGTTGTTGTTTCTACTGTAGCATAAAGTATGTATATATGTATGTATGTACAGTATGTATGGAGCATAATATATTTAGAGTATTATTCACATTTCTTCAAGTACTGGTGACAAATAATGCATTCCGATTATTGCATAGGACACCTACTGTTTGATGTGTGTAAAATTATTTTTTGAAGGTTGTTGTCACGTTCCTGACCTTATTTCCTTTGTTTAGTCTTTGTTTAGTTGGTCAGGACATGAGCTGGGTGGGCATTCTATGTTTTGTGTTTCTATGTTGGGTTTGTTGTTTGGCCTAATATGGTTCTCAATCAGAGGCAGGGGTTTGTCATTGTCTCTGATTGGGAACCATATTAAGGTAGCCTGTTTTCACTGTTTGTCTGTGGGTGATTGTTCCTGTTCCAGTGTACCAGTGTTTAGTGTTCACGTTTCGGGACTGTATCGTCTTCGTTCTTTTTTGTCGGTTTGTTGTTTTGTTCGGTGTTTAAGTAATTCCCATTAAATATGGATGAAATTCACGCTGCGCCTTGGTCCTCCTCTCTTTCACCCGAAGACAGTCGTTACAGAATCACCCACCACAAAAGGACCAAGCAGCGTGGTAACAGGCGGCAGCAGCAAGAGCAGCGCAAGAAGGAGGAATGGACATGGGAAGACGTTTTTGAAGGCAAGGGCTGCTACACATGGGAGGAGATCCTGGCTGGAAGGGATCGCCCCCCATGGGAACAGGTGGAGGCAGCTAGGAGAGCAGAGGCAGCCGGAGAGAGGAGCCAGCGATATGAGGAGGCAGCACGGCAGCGCGACAGGTACGAGAGGCAGCCCCCAAATTTTTGGGGAGGGGGGCACACGGGGAGTGTGGCTAAGCCAGGTAGCAGACCTGAGCTCACTCCTCGTGCTTATTATAAGCAGCGCGTTACTGGTCAGGCACCGTGTTATGCGGTTAAGCGCACGGTGTCGCCAGTACGTGCCCATAGCCCGGTGCGCGATAGGGCAGCCCCCCGAAAGTGTCATGTGAGTGTGGGCATCCAGCCAGGGCGTATTGCGCCTGCTCAGCGTGTCTGGTCTCCGGTACGCCGTTTCAGTCCAGGGTATTCTGCGCCGGCTCTGCGTGCTGTGTCTCCGGGGTGCTGGGAGGGTGCAGTGCGTCCTATGCCTGTGCTCCGCTCGTACCAAGCAAATGTGGGAGTGGAGCCTAAGGGAGAGGTGCGCGTAGTAGGCACTAGATCTCCAGTGCTCACCCACAGCCCGGTTCAACCTGTGCCTGCACTCTGGAGGGTCCGAGCTAGAGTAGTTATCCAGCCTGGGGGAGTGGTGCCAAGACTGCGCACCAGAGCTCCAGTGCTCCCCCGCAGCCCGGTCCTTCAGGTGCCTCCTCCTAACACCAAGCCTCCTGTAGGTCTCCCCAGCCTGGTGGGTCCTGTGGCAGCCCCACGCACCAGGCTGTCTCTCCGTCTCCCCCCTACAGGTGTGCCCGTCTGCCCAGCACCGTCTGAGCTGTCCGTCTGCCCAGCGCCGCCTGCGCTGTCCGTCTGCCCAGCGCCGTCAGAGCCGCTCGTCTGTCCTGAGCCGTCAGAGCCGCCCGTCTGTCCTGAGCTGTCAGAGCCGCCCGTCTTTCCTGAGCCGTCAGAGCCGCCCGTCTGTCCTGAGCCGTCAGAGCCGCCCGTCTGTCCTGAGCCGTCAGAGCCGGCCGTCTGTCCTGAGCCATCAGAGCCGCCCGTCTGTCCTGAGCCGCTAGAGCCGCCCGTCAGTCAGGAGCCGCTAGAGCCGTCCGTCAGTCAGAAGCCGCCAGAGCCGCAAGCCAGTCAGGAGCCGCCAGAGCCGTCAGTCAGCCAGGACCGGCCAGAGCCGTCAGTCAGCCAGGACCGGCGAGAGCCGTCAGTCAGCCAGGACCTGCCAGAGTCACCAGCCAGCCAGGACCGGCCAGAGTCGTCAGCCAGCCAGGACCGGCCAGAGTCGTCAGCCAGCCAGGACCGGCCAGAGTCCGCCATAGGAGCGAGCTCCTATACCACGACTCGTGTCTGGAGCACTCCAGACCGTACGCCAGCTGCAGGCTACACCACCACCTTCCCAGCTCCCCGCAGTCATTCCAGCCACTCCACCACCATCTACATCACCCGGTCCAATCAGCAACATCAATCAATCGTCAATCAAGTTTATTTTATATAGCCCTTCGTACATCAGCTAATATCTCGAAGTGCTGTACAGAAACCCAGCCTAAAACCCCAAACAGCAAGCAATGCAGGTGTAGAAGCACGCTGGCTAGGAAAAACTCCCATGAAAGGCCATCTACCTGCCCTTCCCGGAGCTGTTTGACAGCACCCCAGCTCTGAGAGGGACAAGGTGGCCTTGGTGATCTTGGTGCTGACAGGCCGGTCTCTGGAGTGGGCCCATGCCCTCTGGGAGAGGAACGGTCCAGAAGTGCAGTCCTATGAGCGCTTCACCCAACTATTCCGTTACATTTTTGACCACCCTACAGAAGTAGGTGAGCGTCTCCTCCATCTATGCCAGGGGTCCAGGACAGCGTATAAGTACGATCTGGATTTCCGGAAGGTGGCTGCGTCCACTGGCTGGAACGACCAGGCCCTGTTGACAGTTTTCCGCAGTGGGATACAGGCAGAGGTCCAGATCGAGCTGGCCTGTCGCAATGAGGACTTCATGCTGGACCAGCTCATCGCCATGGCCATCCACCTGGATAATCTCCTGTGTGCCCGTCTTCGCCCATCCCGGGGGTTCGGGTCTCTCCCAGGAACCTCCAGTGAGACTGAGCCCATGGAGGTGTGCACAACGCACCTCCCCCCGAGGAACGTCAACGCCGCCGTCAACAGGGTCTCTGCTCCTACTGCGGCGAGTCGAACCACCCCTGGAACACCTGTCCCAGAAGGAGAACCAGGTGAGGAAGCAACAGGTAGAGGAGCGCTCCTGAACCTTCCCAGGTAGGCATGGATGTACCTTGTTCCTCTCTGTTCACCCAGCCCATCCTCCTCTCTGTCACCTTCCCTGGACTCTCCTGGCCCCCCACTGAGTCCTGCCCTAGTGGACGCAGGTTCTGCAGGCAATTTCCTAGACTGTTCAGTGGCCTTATCATTACGCATTCCTCTAGTCCCTTTACAACCCCCTATCCCAGTGCATACCCTAGACAACCATCCCCTAGAAACAGGGCTGGTGTGCCAGACCACGATTATTATTTCCCTCACAGTTGCTCACAACCACCATGAACACATCCCCTTCCTCATTTTAGACTCTCCTGAACACCCCGTAGTTTTAGGTTTCCCCTGGTTACAGTTGCATAACCCCAGGATATCATGGACAGAGAGGAGGTTGTTGGGTTGGTCGCAGGAGTGTCAGGGGAGGTGTCACTCTGTGTTTATCTGTGCCACCTCCGTGAAAAGTCAGGACGAGGCCACCCACGTCCCTATCCCGGAGGAATACCGGGACCTACAAGTGGCTTTTTCAAAGTGCCACTTGTGCCAAGTGCCTTCCCCCTCTTCGCCCATGGGACTGCACTATCAACCTACTGCCTGGTTCTACCCTCCCGCGGGGGCACATCTACCCTCTCGCATGCAGAGACCGAAGCCATGGAGGTGTACATCCAGGAGGCAATGGCCCAAGGCTTATTTTTCGTGAAAAAGAAGGATGCAGGTCTCCACCCTTGTATCGATTACCAGACACTGAATAAGGCAACTGTTAAATTAATTTATCCCCTGCCTCTCATATCCACTGTGATCGAACAGATGCACGGTGCTCAGTACTTTACCAAATTGGATTTATGCAGTGCCAACAACTTGGTGCGCATGAGAGAGGGGGATGAATGGAAGACTGCCTTCAGCACCACCACCGGACACTACGAATACAGGGTAATGCACTACGGCCTGACAAACGCACTCTCTGTGTTTCATTTCTTCATTAACGAGGTGTTTAAAGACATGTTGGGTCACTGTGTAGTGGCGTACATAGACGTCACATCTTTGTGTATGCCACTACACGCGAGCTACATGTCTCTCATGTCAGGTCCGTTTTGGAGAGGCTGATAGGGCATCACCTGTACGCCAAGGCAGAGAAGTGCCTTTTCTTCCAGCAGGCGGTCTCGGATATCTACCACAGGAGTGGAGATGGAAGAGCAGAGGGTCAATGAAGTACGGTCGTGGCCTGTTCCATCCAACATAAAGGCGATGCAGAGCTTCCTAGGTTTTTCTATTTAAGGTTCTTCATTAGGGGTTTAAGCACAGTGGTCGCCCCTCTCACCTCCCTCCTGAAAGGAGGTCCTAGACAGCTAACGAAGCCTTCCGTGCGCTCAAGGAATGTTTTACAAATGCACCTGTTCTGGCTCATCCTGACCCATCTCTGCCCTTCATCGTGGAGATGGACGCCTCCGAGGTTGGAGTAGGGAGCGTTCTCTCCCAACGCACTGGATCGCCATCTGAACTTCATCCATGCTGAGCAGAATTACGACGTGGGGGGATCGTGAGTTGCTGGCCGCCAAGAAGGCGCTGAAAACATGGCGGCAATGGCTGGAGTGTGCTCGACACCCATTACTTGTTTGGACAGACCACCGGAAACCTAGAGTATATTTGAGCAGCGAAGAGGCTGAACCCACGTCAGGCCAGATGGGCCCTATTCTTCGCCAGGTTTGACTTTACCCTCTCCTACCGGCCGGGATCTAAGAACGTCAACGTGCATTGTCCCGGGTGCATGACACAGAGGATCAGAGGAAGAACGTGACACCCATTACTCCCCTGTCTCGTATTGTGGCTCCTGTCGCAGGGCTTGACGGATGTCCGCGTCCACATTCCACACGACAGGAGCCCTCACCTGCCCACTGTCCATACATGCCCTCTGATGTGCGGGACCGTCTCCTCGCCTGGGAACACACAGCACCTGTGTCGGGGCACCAAGGTATAGCCTGTACTATCGACTGCCTCACCGCCAAGGACTGGTGGCCCACCTTGGCCCAGGACATCCGGGGTTACGTCTCTTCCTGCTACACCTGCGCACAGAGCAAGACACCAGGACACCTCCCCTATGACAAACTCCACCCGCTGCCAGTTCCACAAAGACCCTGGTCCCAACACATGAGTCCATTTGAGCAAAGACATTTGTAGTTGACAGAATTGTTCCCCACATTTTCTTATGTTGCAGCTAAGTTTGGGCCAACTAAAAGTTCAGGTAACACTTTGACCAAAAAGTTGAGTAAACAAAAAAAGTCAGTGGAGCCACTTACTGTAATTAATAATATTTAGTTAAAACAACTAGTTTTTTTGTGTACCCCTTCCCTGCACACACACCCACAGGCACACATGCGGACACACACACACACGCATGCACACACACACACACACACACACACACACACACACACACACACGCAAGCACACACACGCATGCACACACACACACACACACACACACACACACACACACACACACACACACACACACACACACACACACACACACACACACACACACACACACACACACACCTCTCACTGACTGCAGTCTGCAAGTTCAAGGTGGCAATGTTGACTTTATTCACTTTGGTGATTTGGTAAGAGATGTATCTGTCTGCACTAAGATACATCGTTTGTGGACGGTTGACAGCTAATATTTACCTCAATCTTTCTCGACTTTCGTCTTTCCGTTGAGTCTTCAGTGCCAGGGAGAACATCAAACGGCATGAGAGGAAGGAGAGAACTAGAGTGTGAAGGATTGAAGTATGAGTCAAAGAGAAGTACAGAGAGAAACAATTCAAAAGGCTTTCAGATGCTTTATTAAGATAACATGCTCTAGAGACAGAGGAAGAAAAGCGGAGAGAAAGAGAGAGAGAGAGTTGGAATCACAAAAGAAAGGAGGAGGAAGATGTTCCTTATTCTCCCCTCCCTGTCCCCTACCCTCCTTCTCTCATTATCTCCTCCTCTCTGCCCTACTCCACTGCTCCACACTAGCCAGGAATCACTTAAGCAAAGCAGAGAGAGACAATACAATGGCAATGAATGTGCTGTGGGCCCTGCTGCCTGTCAATGGGATGCTGCAATGGTTACTGCTGCCTGTGAATGGGCTGCTGCAGTGGGTCCTGCTGGTAGGATCTAAGCAGTGTGTTTACTGAAGAGTTGTCTACCATCAGCATAGGGATGTTCCTGTGTGTGTAAACCATAGGGAATCAGGCTTTGATGTGTTGATGTGTGTTTTCAACTCCTCTTCTCCTTCCTCATCTTGCTATCATCCTACCTCCTCTCCGCCTTCCCTTTCCTCCCCTCCTACATCCTATTCCTCCCCCCTTTCTCCTACCCTATTCCTCTTCTCCCTGGTACAGTATATCCTGACATACAGTTGAAGTCGGAAGTTTACGTACACCTTAGCCAAATACTTTTAAACTCAGTTTTTCACAATTCCTGACATTTAATCCTAGTAAAAATTCCCTGTCTTAGGTCAGTTAGGATCATCACTTTATTTTAAGAATGTGAAATGTCAGAATAATAGTAGAGAGAATGATTTATTAAAGCATTTATTTCTTTCATCACATTCCCAGTGGGTCAGAAGTTTACATACACTCAATTAGTATTTGTTATCATTGCCTTTAAATTGCTTAATGAATAACCTCTACAACTTCTCTCTCCCGGATCCGAGATCCTCCTCATCAAAAAAGCTGACTAGCATAGCGTAGCCTAAAGGGACAGGGATATCATATAATATAATTTTCATGAAATCACAAGTCCAATACAGCAAATGAAAGATAAACAGTTTTTTTTTATTGTTTTTTTTTGTTCGAAAATGTGCATATTTGAGGTATAAATCATAGTTTTACATTGCAGCTACCATCAAAAATATCACCAAAGCAGCCAGAATAATTACAGAGAGCAACGTGAAATACCCAAATACTCATCATAAAACATTTATGAAAAATACATGGTGTACAGCAAATGAAAGATAAACATCTTGTGAATCCAGCCAATATTTCCGATTTTTTAAGTGTTTTACAGCGAAAACACAATATAGAATTATATTAGCTTACCACAATAGCCAAACACACAAACACATTTATTCACCGCAAAAGGTAGCTTTCACAAAAACCAGCAAAAGATATAAAATTAATCACTAACCTTGAACAAATTCATCAGATGACAGTCTTATAACATCATGTTATACAATACAATTATGTTTTCTTCGAAAATGTGCATATTTAGAGCTACAAATCCTGATTATACATTGTGAATACGTAGCATCGATTCACCAGAATCTCCAAAGATATTTTGGACACTCACCTAATCTGACCAAAGAACTCATCATAAACTTTACATAAAAATACTTGTTGTATGGCAAATGAAAGATACACTGGTTCTTAATGCTACCGCTGTGTTAGATTTATAAAAATAACTTTACCATAACATACAGCTTGCGTTATTGCGAGACAGCGCTCACCAAAAAGGCGGAGAATAGGACTCCACATTTTACACAGAAATACGAAATAACATCATAAATGTTTTCTTACTTTTGTTGAGCTTCCATCAGAATGTTGTACAAGGAGTCCTTGGTCTAGAATAAGTTGTTGTTTGGTTTTAGAATGTCCATGTCTTCTGTCGAATTAGCAACCTTGGCTAGCCATGTGGCGCGAACATGCTCATCAACTCTTGGCGCAAAGAACGGAAAATCCAAAAGTCCCAATAAATGTTGAATAAACTGATAAAACTCGGTTGAAAAAACCTACTTTATGATGTTATTATCACATGTATCAAATAAAATCAGAGCCGGAGATATTCGCCGTGTATACGTAACGCTTTTCAGAAGCCAAAGTCCTGACTGATGTCTTGAGATGTAGCTTCAATATATTCACAGAATTTTCCTCTCTCATGATGCCATCTATTTTGTGAGGTGCACCAGTCCCTCCTGCAGCAAAGCACCCCCACAACATGATGCTGCCACCCCCGTGCTTGACGGTCGGGATGGTGTTCTTCAGATTGCAAGCGTCCCCCTTTTTCCTCCAAACATAACGATGGTCATCATGGCCAAACAGTTCTATTTTTGTTTCATCAGACCAGAGGACATTTCTCCAAAAAGTACGATCTTTGTCCCCATGTGCAGTTGAAAACCATAGTCTGGCATTTTTATGGCGGTTTTGGAGCAGTGGCTTCTTCCTTGCTGAGCGGCCTTTCAGGTTATGTCGATATAGATACTTTTGTACCTGTTTCCTCCAGCAACTTCACAAGGTCCTTTGCTGTTGTTCTGGGATTGATTTGCACTTTTCTCACCAAAGTACATTCATCTCTAGAGACAGAACGCATCTCCTTTCTGAGTGGTATGACTGCTGCGTGGTTCTGTGGTGTTTATACTTGCGTACTATTGTTTGTACAGATGAACGTGGTACATTCAGGCATTTGGAAATTACTCCCAAGGATGGACAAGACTTTTTCTGAGGTCGTGACCTTTTTCATTTGATTTTTCCATGATGTCAAGCAAAGAGGCACTGAGTTTGAAGGTAGGCCTTGAAATACATTCACAGGTACACCTCCAATTGACTTAAATTATGTCAGTTAGCGTATCAGAAGCTTCTAAACACATGACATAATTTTCTGGATGATTTGTTAGCAGTACTTATACTTAATACTTAAAACAGTACTATAAGTACAATACTTATACTTAAAACAGTAAATATATTATGCTCCATACATACATACGGTATGCTACAGTAGAAGTGACAACACAATATACAAAAGAAAGTTTGTTCAACACTGAGCAAATGTCTGCATACTTGATCTGGGGAAACACTGGGGAAGTGTTTGGGCTCTCGTCAAAGGGAGAAGTTTGTCCGGCTCAGTAAAGCCTCAAACACAAATTGTCCGCAACACTGAAATGGGCTGCTTCTATGTGAATTAATGAGGAGGTGGAACACACCTCAATTCAAACTGTTGTTAGAAAATAATACTTCTTAGAAAATAATTTGAAATTGACAAGTTGAAACATAGCCTATAGATAATTAGCAGGCAGCGTGTCTTGGTTTGAGGGAAGCGTGGGTTAACTACCTGTAAGGTTCTGTATTTATTTATTTATTTATTGTGTTCTTGAACGTAGCCCTATCTTTCATTTTTGTTCATTGATTTCACCTGTGTTAGTTGAACTCACCTGGTCTCATCAGCTCCTTATTTAGTTCAGTTCATTCTGTTTGTTCCTTTGTGAGGTATTGTTTGTTTTTACTCTACTAAGCCTTTCCTAGCTCGTTTGTAAGAACCAGTTATAGCCTTCAGTCCTAGTTTTGATTCACCTGCCTGTTTGCCTACCTGTGTATGACCATTGCCTGGCTGTGACCACGATTCCTGCCTTCTGCGAAGGCGAAATAAACACCTGCCACGCTCTGCGTGTGAATCTACACCTCATTCTCCCTGAGTATTCATTACACTGTCCTGTTGCGTTAAAATCACATTTTGGAACAGTGAGTGCATTCTGTCATCCCGCACATAAAAACACTCAATCTGGGGCGACCGTTAGAGATACTTGGAACCCATGAGTGAAAAGGTTAATCTGACTATTCTTTATTATTTCAGCAATTTTAAAGTATTCCATATAGTTATCTAACGTTGGTGAGTCATATTATTCTCGTTTAATGATAAGGCTCCCTGGATTGATGAGGAATTGAAAAGTTTTATGGTTGACAGAGATTAAGCAAAGGGAGTGGCAAATAAACTGTAACATTTGTCGTCGGGAGAAGGAGAGGAGGACCAAAGTGCAGCGTGGTACGTATCCATAAAACTTTTAATCAAGATGAATACACGAACAAAAACAACAAAACGACCAACGAACAGCTCTGACAGGTGCAACAAACACTAACGAGAAAATAACCACCCACCAACACAGGTGGGAACAGGCTACCTAAGTATGATTCTCAATCAGAGACAACGATAGACAGCTGCCTCTGATTGAGAACCATACCAGGCCAAACACACAGAAATACAAAACAAGGACAACATAGAACACCAGACATAGAATGCCCACTCAAACTCACGCCCTGACCAACCAAAAATAGAGACATAAAAAGGATCTCTACGGTCAGGGCGTGACATAAACTGAACAAAAAGACAAGTAAACTGAACAAAAAGAATAAGAAACTAAGATAAATGATGGAAAAAAGCTTTGGGGAACTACAATAGCTTTTATTGAGTATATTTTTAACAAAGCTGAGCTTTACTTTGAAGTTCAAAGTGTAGGAATTCAGATGAAATCCGTCATTGACACAGACATGGGGGTGTAGCAGGAAGATCGGAATGCCGTGAACAAGAGATTGAGAGTTCAAGTGGCAAGTGAGGACATGTTGAATATTAATTACTGTATGTCAGTTGAAAACACCAACTTTCTTTGTGACACCCTAAAGACTCATTTTTGTTTGCAGGGAATCACCTGGGATTTCTTTTTCACATGTGAAAGGTTGTGATCACGTGAAAATCCACATGTTAAATTGTCATCACATGTTAAGAGTTTCAAAACCAGAGTTTCATATGGTAAAGGTTATGGGATCCTATGTGAAATATCATCAAATGTGAATTGTTCCATAACCACATGATTTCACATGTGAAATGTTACATGAGCAAAAAGTGAAATCATGTGATTTTCCACGTGAAGGTATGTTCTCAGTCTCTTCTATACCAACTCACAAAGGCAAGCATTATTGGGTTACACCAAACCATTAAGCAAAGTGCATTCTCCCCCGGACATAAACACACAGACTGATGTGGGTGACATACGTTGTTGTGACAAGAGAGTCTTAGTGTGTGAAGTCTATCATTCATCAATGTCTGTAGGATGACTACTCACTGAGGCTATTATACATCCAAACAAACCATTATATGGTAATTGAAGGACATAATTGGATAGGATGTCATAATACACAATTGGCTGGTTGTGACGATTAATCATGTGTAGTTGAAAGCCTTCAGATGTGTGTGACAGAGGGATAGAGACAAGACGGAGAGAGGTGGGGCAGAGAAGAGAAAGGAGGTAGGGAAAAGAAAGAGGTCTGGGAGAGACAGAGGGTAGAGAGAGTGGGAAGAGGTGTGTACTCTCTGACAGAGGTCAAATTGAGCCTGTCAACATCGTGGTTGTAGTCTGACATGTCAATGTGAGCTGCCAGAGCCTATAACTCAGACAGACGGACAGGCAGGGGACATGGGTCCGCGAGCGGAGAACTGGTAAGTGGGTTAATAAACGAGTGAACGTACCTCCTTTTTTCCCTTCCTCTCATAAATCCCTGAACGTAAGAGGTATGGCTGGGAGGGTCGGGAGGTGGACAGACTGTGTTTGAGAAAGTCTGTGGACATTTTGATTCCATGAGACCAGCTCGATAAATGTTCTAGGGCTACTGATAAAAACATGAATTATTTCCCGAATTACTGTATACGTAGATTCTGGCTTGTTAAGTTTTCTGTCTTTGTCTGTTCTCTAATTATGGACTACCTCTGCTGTGGAATAGGATCATTCCAGAATAGGAATTATGAAATTGGAAATTGGCGGAACATCTTCGCAGTTCTTGTAATACATCTATGGTAGAAACCCTGTAGAGAGATGGCGAGGGCAATCAGAGGACGAGGTCAGGGTTTGTGTTCGGAAACCTAAACGTCTGGATTTAATAATAGCTAAGGCTGTGGTGAGTCAAAACTAAACCCCTTCTGACTGACTTTCCAATGCTCTAATTACCTAGCAGACACATATAATCACTCAGGGCCCGATTCATAGCTTTCAAGTATGTACAGTTTATAATAAAAGCACCAAAATGAGATTTAAAACAACTTCTGACTGAAAATGATTGTCCACAATCATCAACTTAGCAATTGTGTTATTGATGTAACCAGAGAGAAAGAGAATGTCCCTGTTTTCACAGAAAAAATACGAATTAAAGAGAAGTGGAAAGAGTACAAAAATTGAGAGAAAAAGAGAAAGAGAAAGACCTCCGTACTAAACCATTAGGACAGACAGGACAACCTTTATAGCAGAGTGTGATAAGATGAGCCACACAGCTCGCTCTTTCTCTTTCTCTTTCTCCTTCTTTCTGTCTTTCTTTACATCTCTTCTCGGCAATACCTGACAGGGAGAGACAGATGATTCACCTCAGATTAAAGAACAACAGGCTCTTTGTTCTCACATATCTCTCCCTCGTTTATCTCGCTCCCTTCATCCCCCTCAGCGAATCATCGACGCCGTTCACGGCCCTGAAATGGAATGCTGTTGTGATTTTTCTCCTGTTTTTCTTTTTTTCTTTGTTTCTTCGGTTTCTCTCGTCTCTTTCTTTTTCCTTCTCCCAACCCCAAGCGTTCCCAGAACATTGGAGGCCTCTCTCCTTTCCCCGCTTCCTTTCCGCCCAGATTAAGTGTGACAGAATGGCAAAGAGAGCACATGACAGTGGTTCAGACAGCAGACACCAATAAGATCAGGCAGGTCCCACTGAGCACGGACGTCAATTCAACGTCTATTCCACGTCATTCCCATGTCATTTCAGTGAAATGACATGGAAACAACGTTGATTCAACCAGTGTGTGCCCAGTGGGGTGATGCAATATTAAAAAGTCACAAGCGGGCCAGGGCTGAGACACACACCAGCAGACACTAATGTCAACAATATGATCCACAGGCACGTTATTAAAGAACACACCCTCCCCTACACACTCTCCAAAAGATGTTATCTCACCTTTGTCACAACAAAACTGTCTGAGAGAGAAAGACAGAGACAGACAGAGCGAGAGAGAGAGGTACGAACCGTCACAGCAGAGAGGTTGAAATTGTAAGTGAAGGATCAACGTATGTTATAACACCAGAGATTTAATTAGACTTGGGTGACATTCTTTTCTCTCACCCATATCTGAGGAGAGAGCGAGAGGCATGTGCTACTGCCAAACACATTAACTTCTGTGAACTCTGAGAGGCTCAGGGAGAAGTGAAGGATTGTTTGATTCCATTCTCTTTCCATTTTGTCAACTCGTTTGTCAAGAAGTTTGAATGCTGTAAAAGTGACAAGGAGGCGATTCTGTAAATGAGTTATGACTTCTGAGGAGGGATTGCAAACACATGTACTACTATTACTGTGGTCAAGATGTACTGCTATTTTATTTTATTTAACCTTTATTTAACCAGGAAAAGCCCGTTGAGACTTAGAGTCTCTTTTTCAAGGGAGACCTGGCCAAGAGGGCAGCAACTGTAACGTGTACGCAGGGAGTCGGGAAGCAAGTACAGGGAGTGAATAAATAAATTAATAAACAAACATGGACAAAACAAGAAACGCGAGCAGCGTACAGACATGAAACAGAAACAATAACGCCTGGGGAAGGAACTGTCATGACATGCCCTGGGAGGAGGATCATAGCCCTCCGCCCTCTCTCACTCTCTCTTTCTCCACAGTTTATGACAGTCGTAAATACTCTGCTTCTGGGTCTGTAGTATTGAGATTGGAATGTGTGACTGTGGGACACAGAAAGAGACTTGGCCAAACTCCTAATCCCCAAAATGGGAGAATTAAACAATATTTCTACTTTTGAGAATGTGGGAATGGTCCGTGGACACGTAAGGGACAGTTATGACGATTGTGTTTCATTTGGTGATCTCGTGAAGGTCAGGGAACACACATAACTGTATCTCTTAAAGTGTACATTTCCCAGCTGTCAGGTTTCCATCTAGATGTTGGATAAAATTAATGAGTAAATATAAAACTGTTTGTGAGAAGGTGTAATGTGATGTTGGCCTTCTAAATGAGATACTTGTTAAGATGTGTAAAGTTTTAACTAGTCAGTGGCCACGCCCCCATGAGGCCAGACATTACATCAGGCATCATAGAACCACCCCTTTTTCCACAGAGTATAAAACCCACTTCCTACAAAATGTACATTAAGTCAGAGAACGTCGAGACAGAGTCCCCACGTTGGAATGGCTACAATTCTATAGACCATTAGACCATACAGCTGTAGTTTTGGCTACACGGCTGGAAATGGTTAAACTCTGAGACTATCGATCACTACAGAATAAGAGCAAATTCCAGACGTATAATTACAAGTCTACAGCTAGAAATTACGTAAGTCTAGTATGAGAATACCGACAACCGCCGAAACATTCTATGCGACAACCATTCTATGCGACAGCCTGACGTATCCATTATGAACACAACCAGAGACTTTCTGTCGATTGACTCTCCAGCAGACGGACCGGATTCCAACAGAGAAGAGAACAATGACATACAGACGTAAATATATACATTGCAATTATTCTTGAAAGAGCGGCCGTTCATGTGCAAACGATTAGCATTTCAATGATTATATTATCAACTGTGTGTGTAATCCAGCTTGTCTTTCCCGCTCTTTATCTGCCCCACCTCTTTCCTTTGTATACCAAGCTATCATATCTACTTAAATAAATAGCCCACTAGGGACTTTTCTATCATCGTTAGTAACCAATATCTACTGTTTGTTTGTTATGTAATTCTGTGTGATTATTTAGTTAGTTAATAAATAAATAAATAATTGAGCCAATTTGTATAGCGCTGATTCATGATTTAGGCTATGGTTCGTGCAGATATCCAAGGGTTTGCGACGTTCAGTAATGAGAACTGATGAGGTAATAATAATGCATTAATGAGATGGACTAATAGATCAGATATTAAAATATCTGAAGAGTTAAATTCGAAAAATTCAAACTCTATAAATCTCAACATTTTCCGTGGTCCCCCGACTTCCTAGTTAATGAATGTTTACATGATTAGTTTAATCACGTAATAATTAAACCTAGAGAACTGATTTTATATAAATAAGTCTTCACATTTAATGATAGTCCAGACACGACATGGGGAAATCTTCAGGGGATGTAGTATTTAATTATGTATTTTGTTTCCTTAGGGAGACAAGAATATAGGGTAGGATTTAGACCTTAAGTCTTCACATTTAATAATAGTCCCGACACAACAGGACCAAAGGGAGTTACTGTGGTCAAGATGTATTAGTATTACTGTGGTCAAGATGTATTAGTATTACTGTGGTCAAGATGTACTGCTGTCACTGTGGTCAAGATGTATTAGTATTACTGTGGTCAAGATGTACTGCTGTTACTGTGGTCAATATGTATTAGTATTACTGTGGTCTAGATGTACTGCTATTACTTCTACACGACAGATTGCCAATACAGTTGCAAGGACTATTAGTGATAAACATCAGGTTATAAAATAATATTATTAAAGTCATAGTCTATTATAGCCTACTACCACTTATATGATTGGACGGTAATCCTAACATATTGTGTGCTGGTGTGTTTGAGACTTTGTGGTTCAGTAGAGTGTCTGTTCAGACTACCTGCTGCCCCTCCCAGTCCTGACCAAGAATGTCTGTGAGATAGAGAAAACATATACCAGCACAATAAAGACAGATGAAAACCAAGGAAAGTGAGGGGATGAGTGTCTGAACGAGATAGATGTAAAGAGAGGAAGAAAGGGAGAGAAAGATGCTAAAGAGACTGCGAGAAAGGGAGGGAGAGAATGCAATGGAGAAAGAGAGAAGGGATGGAGAAAATAACCCTGGCGGCTGGGTCCAGCAGGAAATTCAATAAAAATTCTTCAAAAGGGCCGGTCCTGACATTGAAAAATTGTGAAATTATAGAAGCGAGCAGGGTAAAGAAAGAGAGGAGTTATTGTATTTGGCACAAGGAAGAGAAGAAAGAGCCCAGGGCTGCCTTTGTCGTCAAATGAGCCGTCACCAACGGAGAGAGTTTAGCCTCATGGTGATTAAATATGGGCCTGGAACATGCTGCCTAGCCGCTAGCCGAGGAGAGATGGAGAGATGGAGATGGAGATGGAGAGAGAGAGAGAGAGAGAGAGAGAGAGAGAGAGAGAGAGGGAGAGAGAGAGAGAGAGAGAGAGAGAGAGAGAGAGAGAGAGAGAGAGAGAGAGAGAGAGAGAGAGAGAGAGAGAGAGAGAGAGAGAGGAGAGAGAGAGAGAGAGAGAGAGAGAGAGAGAGAGAGAGAGAGAGAGAGAGGAGAGAGAGAGAGAGAGAGAGAGAGAGGAGAGAGAGAGAGAGAGAGAGAGAGAGAGAGAGAGAGAGAGAGAGAGAGAGAGAGAGAGAAAAAAAACACGGCAACTGTAACCCATTATATTACCAGCAAAAATCAGATTACAGATACTTTTGAAAAACTAGATGATGTCTTCTAAATTCAGAAAGGATGTTTGCGAGAAAAAAAATATTTGACACCTCTGTTTTCTCAATGACATTCAAATCAGCATTGATAAAAGGCACAGGTTTTAGTTTGTTCCACCTGAGCGAGTCTGACCACAAATCAGAGACCACTATGATGACACACCAAATGTGAAAAGAGCGGGAATAGGCTTTTGTAGTCCAAGCTATGTCTTCCATTGGTGCGACTGCTGTTTGTTTCAAAAGATGATCCAACCGGAAAAACACTTGAAGGTAAGGATGACAGCAGTGGTGTAGTCAACGGCGATACGGATATCACTTATTATTGATATTTATATAGCTCATTGATGTGAATCACACTGCTGCTCCCTCATTTAGCTATATGCGCCTCATGGATTGTGGTTGTTGCGGATGGCTGTTCACAAATCTAAATGTGTATTTGAACCCAATAATGGTTGAATTCAAGGAGTTTAAGCTGCCTATCAATCATTGTTTTTAAAACCAGTAAACAGCCAGTGAAAAACGCACTCTTGCAACAGCTGCGTAACGCGGATCCAAGCCTACGGAATAAAAGTGGGGCTTTTGTTGCTCAATCTAATTCAGGCTGATAAAAAATAAATAATGGACACATGCTCAAACTTGCACACGTTTGATAGACTTAAAGAGGAAATCTGTCCTTGTATCCATAGCTCTGTCTATTAATCTAAGAGGTTACATTTCTCCAGGCCCATCCCTCAGCTTTTCACCAAAACAGAGGCCGAGTGACCTTTTTGTTATTGTTTCATCTGTGGATTTGCCCTTTAAACAGCTGCATATTATCAAGATATCAAAGTGTCACCAACAAAAAGGTAAACAATAGGCCTATAGCAAATGCAGAATATGGCATTCATTTTTCACATTTAAATAGTACTTTTCAGTAGTGCTCAAAGCATGTCATTCCATGAGCGCAGCATTTATTTTTCAACTCAAATCAATGAGCCCAATCAGTTCTCCATGACATCAAAATCATAAACAACAGAGTAGGGCTGGCTAATAAGTACTTCGTTTTGGGGTTATGCTCAGATAAAACAATTTGGCTAATCTATACCTCCATATTTCCAAGTCCTATTCTTAAGATCAACGGGTATAACATTTATTGGAATGACTGAAATTCTGGTTTTTATTGTAAAGATATAATTTAATCGTATTATTATATGTAGTAAAAAGCATTAGGTTAGAAGAAGCCTACATAACCAACCCATGAAGTAAAATGTAACATCCATATATGGCCAGCAATGTAAACTTTAACAATGATGTATCCTGCAATAGATGTCGTTCAATTGGTAACATACATTTTTGTCTTCTTCTCATGCCTCTAAAAGGGAAAGTAATCTAAAAGTAATGGAATGTAACCAGATTACGTTACTGAGTTTGGGTAATCCAAAAGTTGCGTTACAGGATAACAATTTCGGACAGGTAACTAGAAATTGTAAGGGATTACATTTAGAAAGTAACCTACCCAACCCAGAGGACGAAAGGGAGTGATAAAGAAAAAGAGAAAAAGACATAGAGCACTTGATGTGTATGGTAAGAAAAATGGCACCAGCAGAAGTAGAAAGTGCATTGATTTGCACAGTGGAAGAGCAACAACATTTAGAGAGGGAATTAGGTGCGGGGGCATCACATACGTCATAGCTGGAGATGGATGGATGTGCCAAACACAGTCAAAGTGAAAGGCCTGGGGTGTCCAGCTAGCAGAAATGAGGGTAATTCTTCAAACGTGTTTAGAAATGTGTCAGAAAACTGGAGGGTTGGGGGAGAGGGCAAACTTGCTTATTTTACAATCTCATGCCGCTCTCTCAGACTCTCTCGCTCTCTTTCACACTCCGTCGCTCTCTCGATATTTTTCCTACTGTACGATCATATCAAATGGTTTACATTTGGATTTAATGGTGTAGGTCAAATATAAAACCTCTGCTTTGATTTCTGGTTGAAAAGACTGAATGGATGTGAAAAGCTCTATTTGGGTAGCCATAAAATGGAAAATCAGTCAATAGGTACTTCAGCAAACCAATCAAAAACAACCAGAAACAAATCTCTGGGACAAAATAAATACCAACATGCTTTCTGGAAAAATGCAGCTATAGTTTCCAACCTCCAAAGATACAGAAACAGAGGACAGAGCAGTTTCCCTCTCTGTGTTTTATATGAAGGCGATATTTAGATGCTACTTATTGGAGTGCACTGTGGTGGAACATGCTTGACTGTTGTTATGTTCGATGTTTTGCTACTGTGTTTCCTCTACAGTGAGAAGATCATGGCTACATGATACCAGGAGACTGGACAGGGCCCATTTGATATGGGGCCGTGTCCCCTATGAAGTGCACTACTTTTGGCTAGAGAGGCATGTGAGATGGAACAACAAAGAGACTCCCCCCTCCCTTCTAATTCTCTCTCTCCATTCCTCCCTTTCTCTAACATGACTAGGGAATACTCCATCACAGCCAGGTCTGTAAACTCAGACTGACAGAATGTAGCTGGCAGCACAAGGTCTAATGTTACACCAAGGCTTAGGGAGAAGGGATGAAAGGCGAGAATAACCAAAGATCACATTTGGCATTTGGCATTAAAGATGACATCTTACTTATTTTCTTTCTCACTCCATCTTTCTTCACCTCCTCTCATGTCCTTGACATGACAAGCTTGGTGTGTGTGGCCTGAGCAGGCGAGAGAGACAGAGAGAGACAGAGAGAGACAGACACACAGACAGACAGACAATTAATTAAATAGTGGAGCATCAACAGATTACATCCAGAGCTCCAACGTATAGTGATGAGCTTATCTGTGTTGAGTGTGTTGTACAAATCTTTCAGAGAGAGAGAGAGAGATGAAACACGGGAAAAAATTGTTTTGTGCTTTGAAAGCCTGTTTCATTGCACGTCTCTCTTATCAAAGCTCCTCAAATCTATTTCACCCCTCATCTTCTCCCCCTCTCTTCATCTCTCCTGCCTTGGTATTATACATGATAACCTATAAATAGGAGATCCACAGAGAGGAAAACAAGGAGAAAAACATATCTGTCAGTGTGTGTGTGTGTGTGTGTGTGTGTGTGTGTGTGTGTGTGTGTGTGTGTGTGTGTGTGTGTGTGTGTGTGTGTGTGTGTGCGCGTGCGTGCGTGCGTGCGTGCGTGCGTGCGTGCGTGCGTGCGTGCGTGCGTGCGTGCGTGCGTGCGTGCGTGCGTGTGCTAAAGCCTCTGCCCCAGGGTGGGTTAGTATTTGCAACAATAATATCTGGGCCGTTCCATGAAAATAGTGCCTTTTGCATTACCTTGATGTTTTTAAGTAGAAATTGTGTACCAATATTGACATTTAAAAGCCTGTTTTATTAAATGAAGTTCCCTGTAATATAGACCACACAGAGAACTCAATAACTCAGATTTTTTATATATCAATGAAGACTTGCTAAAGTGTCAAAATTCTGCCTTTTGACATGTCCCTCCGTACAACCTCTGTGACTTCTAGGAAGTTCTGAACCCAAAATGGCTCAGTTTTCAACATCGTTGTAAAGCCCCTAGTTATTTTGTTGCTTTGACAAAGTCATTTCTGAAGATGATTATTTATTTCATGTGATTAGTGATTCATTTATATCTGTCCCTCTTTTCAAGGACAACCCTGTTACATGAACTGAACTTTAATTTTAAAGATGAACTCCAGGATCTTAAGCACAACAAAATTGTAACATATCACACAAATTGCTAAATCCGTATGATATCATCCGAATTTGAAAAATTCGTAACATATCACACGTAATGGATGGCGTAGTACACAATTGGATGACGTAGTACAAATAAACGGGGACCCGTTGTAACGTGTGTCGTCGGATGAAGAAGGAGACCAAGGTGCAGCGTGGTAGGCGTTCATGATTTTTAATAAACTGAACATCGCAACAAAATAACAAAGTAGAAAAAAACGAAAGCATACAGTTCTGTCAGGCAACAAAACAACTAAACAGAAAATAACTCCCCACAAAACCCAAACGGAAAATGACAACTTATATATGATCCCCAATCAGAGACAACGATAGACAGCTGCCTCTGATTGGGAACCATACTCAGCCTAAAACACAAAGAAATAGAAAACATAGATTCTCCCACCCGAGTCACACCCTGACCTAACCGAACATAGAGAATAAATAAGGATCTCTAAGGTCAGGGCGTGACACCCGTTTTTGCTCGTAAGCACTACTTTCAAAACTACTGGCTGAATTTACCCAAAAGTTTAGAGAGGGCATCTTTAATATGGTGAAACTAAATGTAACATCTAATAGTCAAATCATAGTTTGAAATCATGTGAGCTGGTTGTACTCTTTTTGGACATTTTCTGGTGTTTTGTGGTTGAAAACTGAGTGGGCCAAGTATAACAGGTCAACCCTGTTACATATAGATAGATAGGCTAGAAATGTTTAAACAATTAAAAATGTTTTGTGAAGCTTGCATTCAATTGCCACTCCCTGTTGCACACCACAAGCTTCCATTCCCTCTGTCACAAGAGGACTTATGGGTGATTCCAGAGGAAATTGACAACCCTGTTATGGTCAAACCTGTTACTTTATTTGGCACTTAATATGCACTTACTTTTATATTTAACCTCTTGAGATGGGAAAACTAGCTTTTTATAAAGTTGAATGTGTGCTTTTTATGACATTATGTTAAATTAGGTGAAATTTAAAAAATAAATTGAGCAAGTGACACTTCTCAAAAGGCACCCAGTTGGTGGAACAAACCAACTCTCTCTGATCTGACTGCATGTCAATCAATGGGCGGAGCAACCAAACAGCATGTCCTCAGGGGGCAGCTGGGGTGAAGAGTTCACACAGCCACACACAGAGAACTACAATCAGCCTATTACATAAACTCTTAAAAATAAATGTGCCACAGGTGAACCATGTTCCCATAACTAGTCAAGTGCACAACTGAATGCATTCAAGCAAAATGTTCTTCCTGATTTAACCCAACCCCATTGAATCAGAGAGGTGCTTGCTAAAGGGCACATTTTTCAAACCAGCAACCTTTCAGTTAGTGTCTCAATGCTGTTAACCACAAGCCTACCTGCCACCCTTTTGAAATTAAGAAGTTCTTTGAAGAACCATACAAAAATCCAAACCAGAAATGTTTTGGCCCTCCAGGACCAGAATTGAATTCCCTTGCTATAGGGGTTGAAGCCTTATTTGCGTATTTCTCAGGGAGCCTTTTGAGTGAATTTAAGAGTTACCAGTACCACCAATGACTGTGTTTGCTAATGACAGAGACATGGTTGTTACATTCATATATTTTCAGCCCTGTGGTCTTCACCAACTTAGATTATAAGTTAATATGTCATTCAAATATAATTATTTAAGACAATACAAAGGCCTTCTTTTGAGGGCCTAGTTTTACCCTAATACAGTGGCCTTAAACTCATAGTTCATAAGCGACATTATGCTGGCTTGCAAAGTGACATGTAATTCCGCTCGGCCAAACTGAGCAATCAGGGGGAGAAGGGCTTTGGTCAGGGAGGTGACCAAGAACCACATGGTCACTCTGACAGAGCTCCAGAGTTCCTCTATGGGAGAACCTTCCTGAAGGTCAACCATCTCCAGCACTCCACCAATCAGGCCTTTATGGTAGAGTGGTCAGACGGAAGCCACTCTTCAGTAAGCGGCACATGACAGCTCGCTTGGAGTTTGCCAAAAGGCACCTAAAGGACTCTCAGACCATGAGAAACAAGATCGTCTGCTCTGGTGAAACCAAGATTGAACTCTTTGGCCTGAATGCCAAGCGTCACGTCTGGAGGAAACCAGGCACCGTTCATCACCTGGCTAATACCATCCCTACGGTGAATTCTGTGGTGATGATTTTCAGCGGCAGGGACTGGGAGACTAGTCAGGATCGGGGGAAAGATGAACGGAGCAAAGTACACAGAGATCCTTGATGAAAACCTGCTCCAGAGCACTCAGGACCTCAGACTGGGGAAAAGGTTTAACTTCCAGCAGGACAACAACCGTAAGCACACAGCCAAGACAACCCAAGAGTGGCTTTGGGACAAGTCTCTGAATGTCCTTGAGTGGCCCAACCAGATCCCGGACTTGAACCCAATCGAACATCTCTGGAGAGACCTGAAAATAGCTGTGCAGCAACACTCCCCATCCAACCTGACAGAGCTTGAGAGGATCTGCAGAGAAGAATGGGAGCAACTCCCCAAATACAGGTGTGCCAAGCTTGTAGCGTCATACTCAGGAAGACTCAAGGCTGTAATCGCTGCCAAAGTACTGAGTAAAGGGTCTGAATACTTATGTAAATGTGATATTTCAGTTTTCTTTTATTTTTAATACACTTCCAAGAATGTCTTAAAAAAAACTTTTTTTGCTTTGTCATTATGGGGTATTGTGCGTAGATTGACGAGAGAAAAAAGGTAATACTTTTCAAATGCACTCCTGAATCAACACTAGAAATGTTACACTGAAAAATCAACACTAGTTAACACTGGCCAATTTGCTGTGTTGTATGAAATGGACACATCTGCAGGCTTCCATACATTTCAATAGCCTTTTAGAATTCTGAAGATCCGTAGATGGCACATCAAGAATCCCGCACTTAACTCAAAGGCTCTTTATCGGGCAAGAATTCTCAGAGGAATCTTAGGAAGAACCTTTATTGTTTTCAGTGTACAAACCACCACACTGTGATATGAACACACACGCGTACTGTCTCACATCCCGTCTTTCCACATAAAAAGATTTCAAAACAAATAAAGTGTCTCTATTTTACTGTAAAGTGTATTGATGTATGTGTGTGTGCAGTGCCAGTATGGTTATGGATTCCCACATTAGGTCCATCAAAGCCCAACAGAGAAATGGGATGTGGCAGCAGTTTGGCAGAGGAAGGGTTAATCCTGTTTTGGGAGCGAAGCGTGGAGGTGGTGTGTGGAGTGGGCTGATGTTTTCTTGATAGAATGTGGCCGCTCTGGGCTTGTGCTGCTGGGGATCTGGGATTTGGGTGTCATTGGGCGCAGTGATGCACAGAACACAGGTTTAAACATATTCATTAATGTCCCTCAATGTAAATGTATATAGTACTGTATATAGTATATAGTACTAAAGGAGACAACTAGCTCTCACAGTCTCATGTCAGAATTAGACGTTCATCCATGCTTCTCAAACTTCAAATTTCGAAGTGTTTATGGTTAAGTTTAGACATTAATTCCTAAATCTTAAGGTTAGGCATTAACTCCAAATGGTTAAGGTAAGGGTTAAGGTTTGGGATAGGCTCAAATAAAAATATTAAAAACAACTTTCCATCGCTTTTGCAATCAGAGGCAGATTCTACTTGAAGGTAACATCCCTCGCTGTTGCCCCTAGTGGCCGGTTTCCACATCATCTCCCGACGTCCTCAGACATGGATGGACATCGAATACTGACTTCTATCACGGGTGACCTGGCTGAAAGGAGAACGGGTATTGTGTGTTGTGTGCGTGCGTGCGTGTGTGTGTATGGGTGTGTGTGCTGCATTCCCAGTGCAGGAGGTAGGCCTGACCTGGCATTGTGACAGTGTGGCAGTGTGGGGGCTGAGGGATAAGGGTTGGGGGCCTGTGGGGCTGAGGGAAGCCCATAAATTAGCTGGAGGGGACAGTGGGAGCCTTCAGCCAGTCAGGCTGGTAGTCAAAGGGTCACTGTTCAGTCACTCAGAGGTATGACACACACACGCATCTCTTTCTCTCACCTAACTGAATATGAAGTGGTAAATGAGATCCAAGTGTGTGTGAGGGTTCTGACCGTGTATATTTTATCTCCCCCAGCAGGGTGCTGGAGAGTTGAAGATGTGAGGGCCGAGGGTCAGGGCTGTCAACACATACACTCACACACACACAGTGCTGGGGTCAGGGCCGGGTAGAGGGAGTGTTTGTTGGTCTAGACCCAGGCCGCCGGGCGTGAAGTGAATCTCAACCCCCGGGCATGATGGGAGTTCAGCCAGGGTTCGCAGGTCAGGGAGAGGAGCGCTGGAAGCTAACGAGGGGTGAAGAACAGGTGAAGTACAGGTTAAAGAGAGGTAAAAGACAGGGTTAGACTCTGAAACCTGTTTATTCTCCCCCAATCCTCTTTCATCATCTCAGTTCATCTTTCATTCATTCATTCACCCTCACATTCACATTCATTCATTCATCCATCATCACTCTCATCAGGGGAAAGATCTGTTATCTTGAGATTACGCAATTATCCTCGGCTTGTCGAGAATGTGTTGAAGTCAGGATTTGACTTAGATGGTAAGATGCACGACAAAAGTACATGATACTTGGTGATAAGTAACTCCATCTGTTTTTGGAATCCCTCTTTGGGCTCTATTGTCAAACCCTAGCACCAGGTTTGGTCATTTCCCTGTCATACAGTATATGAGCTCACTTGCACTGAGGTGTGAGGGGTTGCAATATCTGACTTGTGTCCTTAAAAATGTGCGCCAAAGTGCCAATTTCAGGCAGCACTGGTGGGGATATTTAAGAACAATCAAAAGCTGGTTTTAGCGGTAACATGGTTGGTTATGGCATGGATTTGGACCATGGAAGCGCATCATATCCAACATTATTTCACCTTTATTTAACCAGGTAGGCCAGTTGAGATCAGGTTCTCATTTATAACTGCGACCTGGCCAAGATAAAGCAAAGCAGTGCGACCAAAAACAACAACACAGAGTTACACATGGGATAAACAAACGTACAGTCAATAACACAATAGAAAAACACAATAGAAAAATCAGATGAAAAAGTGTGTGCAAATGAAGTAAGGAGGTAAGGCAATAAATAGGTCATTAGTGGCGAAGTAATTACAATTTAGCAATTTACAATGGAGTGATATATGTGCAGATGTAGAAATACTGGTGTGCAAAAGAGCAGAAAAACAAAAACAAATATGGGATGAGGTAGGAAGTTGGTTGGATGGGCTATTTACAGATGGGCTGTGTATAGCTGCAGCGATCGGTAAGCTGCTCTGACAGCTGATGCTTAAAGTTAGTGAGGGAGATATAAGTCTCCAACTTCAGTGATTTTTGCAATTTGTTCCAGCCATTGGCAGCAGAGAACTGGAAGGTGACCAAAGAGGTGTTGGCTTTGGGGATGACCAGTGAAATATACCTGCTGGGGCGCATGCTATGGGTGGGTGCTTTACCTAGCAAAGACTTATAGATGACCTGGAGCCAGTGGGTGTGGCGACGAATATGTAGCGAGGACCAGCCAACAAGAACATACAGGTCGCAGTGGTGGGTAGTATATGGGGCTTTGGTGACAAAACGGATGGCACTGTGATAGACTGCATCAAATTTGCTGAGTAGAGTGTTGGAGTTTTTGTAAATGACATCGCCGAAGTCAAGGATCGGTAGGATAGTCAGTTTTACGATGGTATGTTTGGCAGCATGAGTGAAGGATGCTTTGTTGCGAAATAGGAAGCCGATTCTAGATTTAATTTTGGATTGGAGATGCTTAATGTGAGTCTGAAAGGAGAGTTTACAGTCTAGCCTGATACCTAGGTATTTTTTGTTGGAATTTATAGTTGTCCACATATAAGTCAGAACTGTCCAGAGTAGTGATGCTAGTCGGGCAGGTGGGTGCGGGCAGCAATCGGTTGAAGAGCATGCATTTCGTTCTACTAGCATTTAAGAGCAGTTTGAGGCCACGGAAGGAGTGTTGTATGGTATTTAAAACTTCTTGTCAATAGGGGGGCGCCATTTCGACTTTGTAATAATTGCGTTCCCCAATTAAACTGCCTCGTACTCAATTCTTGCTCGTACAATATGCATATTATTATTACTATTGGATAGAAAACACTCTCTATTTTCTAAAACCGTTTGAATTATTTCTCTGAGTGAAACAGAACTCATTCTGCAGCACATTTCCTGTCAGGAAGTGAGATTTCTGAAATCGAGGTCCCTGTTCTGAGGTCAGTTTATAAGTCCCCATGCAAGCTACAGGGCTACATGCACTGCATACGCCTTCCTCTAGATGTCAGTAAGCGGTGAGAATTTGAATGGAGTGGATTGCGCAATCTGGGGCCCTATATAAGACCGTGGAACGGAAGTACCGTTCTTTTCAACGGGGCGCCTGGCGCAAGAGGGACATCACAATGGCGTCCTGCAAACCTTTCGTTTTAGCAGTTCTGTATCTCCGGTCATGTTTTTATTCGTTATAGTTATTAAAGACATCACAAGGTAGTTAATTTAAACCGACTTATAGCAGTTTATATCAGTTTATTGCGATTTTCTGGGATTTCTTTGTGATGCGCTATCAGGAGTTGGACACCTTTCCGGCACATAGCTAACGTTAGCGGCTATTTCGACAGGAGAAGAGGACATCTTTCAACCAAAAGACGATTGTTCTGGAGAAAGGACACCTTGCCCAAGATTCTGATGGAAGCTCAGCAAATAGTAAGCAGTCTTTATGCTGTTAATTCGTATTTATGTTGACAAATGTCAAATAATAATTCCGCCATGAATTTCGGTGCGGTCTCGCTTTAGCGCACGCTGTATTGCGCAGTAACGTTAATTTTAAAAATATAACACAGCGATTGCATTAAGAACTAATTCATCTTTCATTTGCTGTCCAATCTGTATTTTTTAGTCAAGTTTATGACTAGTTTTCGATTAGATTAGGTGCCTCTCCAAGATGGCGCCGGACAGATTGCTTGAAGTTTTGGCCACTAATCACATTGTATAACCACGATTTGTGCCGCTAAATATGCACATTTTCGAACAAACTCTATATGCATTGTGTAATATGATGTTATAGGACTGTCATCTGAAGAATTCTGAGAAGGTTAGTGAAAAAATTAATATATTTTGGTGGTTTATACGTTATCGCTATTTTTGGCTTGAATCAATGCTGTTGTGATGTTTGCTATTGTGGTAAGCTAATATAACGCTATATTGTGTTTTCGCTGTAAAAAAAAACATAATGTACAGACAAGGGTATGGTAGGGTGCGAGTACAGTGGAGGTAAACCTAGGCATTGAGTGACGATGAGAGAGGTTGCATCTCTGGAGGCGCCATTTAAGCTAGGTGCGGTCTCTGCATGTGTGGAGGGTGGGACAAGGGGGCTATCTGAGGCATGTTGAGCAGGACTAGGGGCTCTGCAGTAAAATAAAACAATGAGAGCTACCCTAAACAACAGTATACACGGCATATTGACATTAGAGATAGGCATAAAGCAATCCCAGGTGTTGATTGGGAGAGCTAAGACAACAACGGGTAAGACAATAACGGGTCAACAGCTAAGACAACAACAACAGGTAAATGGCGATGAATTGGCAGAGAGGGTCAGTTAGCTACACACAGGGCCTGAGTTCGAGGCTGGGGCCGGCAGATAAACAAAATGAAGTACCGTTTTAATGAACAGTCCAGCAGGCATCAGTTGTGTAGCCGAGTGATCATAGGGTCCAATGAGCAGCAATAGATGAAACAGGGAGCCGTTCGGTAGTCGTTACTACGCTAGGCGAATGTAGAAAAGCTAGCAGGCCGGGGCTAGCAGATGGGTCTTCACCGACGTCCACCGAAGTCCAGAGGCCGGTTGAGAGCATATCAGCCGGATTACGTCAGCACACCAGCAGACTAGTTGTCATGGATCGGCGGGGCTCCGTGTCGACAACGGGTCCAGGCCAATTAACAAGCGAGGTATTGTAGTTGGTGTACTTCGTTTGCTAGCCGGGAAATGGGCCTAGCTCGAGGCTAGCATGAGGCTAACTGGTGCTTGCTTCTGGACAAAGGCATTAGCCACAATAGCCACTTGGTAGCAGCTAGCAAGCTGCGATGATCTGGTTTAATGGTCCAGAGCTTGCGGCAGGATTCCGGTGATGTAGTGGAAAAAAAGCATTCCGACATGCTCAGGGCTGATATCGTGCTGTGCAGACTGGCAGGTATTATCCGGGCTATCCGGGCTAAAGCGGCTGGTGTCTGAGTTAAAGGTAAAGACCCCTAGCAGTGGCTAACAATGACTAAATAGCTAGTAGCTAATTAGCTGGCTAGGTTCCAGTTATATGGTCTAAAAAAATTGCAGATCCGTACCACATTGGGTGAGATACTGTATGTTCTTTTTGTGTCCCCTACTATAATGACCAGCAATGCATCTGCTGTCATGTGTCTACTGTCCTGGCTATGCATTAGCCAAGTAGCCTATTCATAAAGGTTTCTAAATGGTTACTCATGAGGCTTTTGCCATCATGCTTTTGCATTATTCACAAATCACACGAGCCTACATGCAGTGCATAGGCTACTGCATTCAGCCCGGTTACAAAAGAAGCACTCCTCCAAACATATTCAAATGATTCAGTCCTATAACACTAGATCAAATGTAGGCCTAGGATATATTTTGCCTTTTGAGAACATGCCTCACACATACAATACAATCTATGAGAGCCTGGAGTTTTTTATTTGAGGAGAAGTGCGATGCGTAAAGGCCTATACTTGTTAAAACTTCTCTAGGGTAGGGGGCAGCATTCGGAATTTTGGATGAAATGCATGCCCAAATTAAACTGCCTGCTTCTCGGGCCCAGAAGATATGATATGCATTTAACTGGTAGATTTGGATAGAAAACACTCTAAAGTTTCCAAAACTGTTAAAATAGTGTCAGTGAGTATAACAGAACTGATTTGGCAGGCGTAAATCTGAGAAAAATCCATTCAGGAAGTAGTTTTTTGGGGTTTTGTAGTTTTCTATTCAATGCCATTACAGTATCCATTGACTTAGGACTCAAATTGCCGTTTCTATGCCTTCCACTAGATGTCAACAGTCTTCAGAATTTGTTTCAGGCCTATATCCTGAAAAATGAGGAAGTAAGAGCAGTCTGAATGAGTGGACCCTAAAGTGTCACAGAGCTTTTTCATGAGCGCGACCGAGAGAGTGCGTTTCTTGCTTACCTTTTAAATTGACAACGTTATTGTCTGGTTAAAATATTATCGATTATTTAGGCTAAAAACAACCTGAGGATTGAATATAAACATCGTTTGACATGTTTCTATGAACTTTACGGATACAATTTGGATTTTTTTTGTCTTCCTGTTTTGACTGCGTTTGAGCCTGTGGATTACTGAAGAAAACGAGCGAACAAAACGGAGGTTTTTGGATATAAAGAGACTTTATCGAACAAAAGGAACATTTATTGAGTAAATGAATGTCTGCTAAGTGCAACCATATGAAGATCATCAAAGGTACGGGATTAATTCTAGTTCTAATTCTAATTCTAATTCTAGACTTGTGTAACTGTTCTACTGGTTACTGTTTGTAATGATTTGTCTAGTGGGCTATGTTCTCAAATAATCGCAAGGTATGCTTTCGCCGTAAAGCATTTTTTAAATCTGACACCGTGGTTGGATTCACAAGTTCATCTTTAAACCTATGTAAAATGTGTTTTTTTCTGAATTTTTATAATGAGTATTTCTGTATTTGAATTTGTCGCCCAGCAGTTTCACTGGCTGTTGAAGAGGTGGAGCGCTACCGTCTCACGTACCCTAGAGAAGTTAAAGCCAATTACAACAATGTTGACTGTCAACAGGGTCCAAACGCATTGAGAATGGACGGATGAAAACTGTTTTTTTCTTTTTTTCTACTGTTGCTATTACTCGTTACTGTAGCCTGTGCAATTTAATAAACTGTATCAATCCACAATGGCCCCCAGCCGAATTGGAGTTGAAGACAAAGCAAGGACCGTCAATGACCTACAGAACTTGAGACAACAGCATGCAGTATTAAGCAATGAAACGCGTTGATTGGCCAGTGAGTGGCCAAGTCCTCGTCACACCCTATAATCAATTTATTCATAAAAACCCAGCCCTTTCGCGTCAACGCCCAGATATTGTGCTCACAATTCCCACAATTCCTCAAAATAGCCTAAATATTTCTGAGACACCCACCGGACCTACAGCGCTACCGCCCGTGTGGGTTTGTGTGTATGTGCATTGTGAAAGTGTGTGTTTGTGTATTTTGACGTTGATGCGTTCCATTGATACAAAGACCAATTGTCCACCTGTCTGTCACATTGCGTCTGACAGACAGAGTGATAAGAGTCAACACACAAAGATCCATCCAACCAGCTCCTCATATATATTACACCATGCAGACTACGAAAGCCTTTATGACAGCTCACGTCTATGATGAATTCAAAAAGGTCACAGAGTGATGAAGAGTTATGGCTCCTCCAGGCAATTTCCCATAAATACAGCATCACGCTCAGTAAGTTTATGGGTTGATGTGTAGATGATGGAATGGGTCTGAGGACATTTATGGCTGTCAGGTGCTAGCTGTGAATATGTCTCCTGTTGGCTATAGACCACACAATGAACTTCACTGTGGTGAAATATGAAGATTGGTCCTTTCTATGTTTGGACTGGTGCTGAGGTAAGTGCTAAGTGGTGAAATGTAAAAAATAAAAAATAAATTAAAAAGTACATTTCTTTAGATCCTTATTTTCAGTCTAACATCAAAATGAAGGAAAAATAACTGTCACGAAAAGGAAATTAACAATGTATGGTTTTTTGTGTAATATTAATATATTTCCAAGAGCAATAATAAATTATATATAATGAATATTAGTTTGTACTGTGAGGAGAGCGAGAGAAGGTGGAAATGACAGTGTGAGACATGAAGAGAGAGAACACAAGCAAGAGAGAGTGAGAGAACGAGGGGTAAGAAAGGGAGGCGGACGAGCAGTCAGATTTGATGCAGGCGTTTTCCCTGTCAGCTGTAATTCTCCTGCCTACAGTTTCATCTGCTGCAGTTAAGGTAAAGCTGTGCCTAACTGACACACACACACACACACACACACACACACACACACACACACACACACACACACACACACACACACACACACACACACACACACACACACACACACACACACACACACACACACACACACACACACACACACACACACACACACACACACACACACACACACACACAGTTCTGGTAAATCTGAGCCTGGGGGCCCTGTCTCTTTCAAGTGTGTATGTGTGTGTGTGACAGCTAGATGTATTAGTGGTGAGTGTTGTACAGATCACATGTCACTCAGAGCAAACTGTCAGAGCATCAGGGAGGCTTCCCAGGCAACCTGCTCCCGGCTCTGACTCTGTAAAGGTTTTACAGCAGGGACACGGCACGGCTCACACACTCACTCAAACAGACAGACAGAGGGAGTGAGAGAGAGGGGGGGGGGGGGTTAGAGAGATGCAGAGCAAAGCAGGGAAGAGAGAGCGAGGCAGAGAGAGAGAGAGAGAGAGAGAGGAACATGGTGCCGTTACAACGGCTTCCCCCAGGACACTCTTCAAAACATATACAGACAGGAAGCAGTCATTCCCATTTCCTGTCCGGGTGGCTCATGGGAGAGAGGTGAAAACGAGGTGCGAGGAAATATATCATTCTTTGTCTTCGGTCCAAGTGTGTGTGTTTTTGTGTGTCTGTGTGTGCCTGCGTGTGTATAGTTATGTGCCAACAATCTTCCTACCAAGGACATGGTGGTCTGCTATGGTTGTGGTAATGTCTCTGAATTGATGAAAAGGCTAATGAGAGGCGATGAAATTGCTACAGGAATCAAGCTGAACTCTGACCTCTCATAGAGCTGTTGTCCTGGAAACACTGGTGAAGTATTAGTTGGTGTCAGGGATGTTTCAGTTGAAAGTTGAAAAGAGCTATAAAGGGACTTGTTGTTTTTCAATGAGATGAGTGTGTGTGGGGGGGGCCTTCTATGCTTGTTGGGACCTAAAATCCCCAAAAGTCCACACAAGGAGAGTAAAACAAGTGAAATTCTCCCTCTTGTGGACATTTCCCACGTCCCCATGATGAGGGGTTAGGTTTAGGGCTACAATTAGGGTTGGCGGTTAGGCTTAAGGTTAGGGTTACGGGTTATGGTTAGGGTTAGGGTAAGGGTAAGGGTAAGGGTAAGGGTTAGGGTCAGGGTCAGGTCAATGGTTAGGGGTTAGGGAAAATAAGATTTTGAATGGAAATACATTTTAGGTCACCACAAGGGTAGAGGAACATAACGTGTGTGTGTGTGTGTGTGTGTGTGTGTGTGTGTGTGTGTGTGTGTGTGTGTGTGTGTGTGTGTGTGTGTGTGTGTGTGTGTGTGTGTGTGTGTGTGTGTGTGTGTGTGTGTGTGTGTGTGTGTGTGTGTGTGTGTCTGTCTGTCTGTCTGTCTGTCTGTCTGTCTGTCTGTCTGTCTGTCTGTCTGTCTGTCTGTCTGTCTGTCTGTCTGTCTGTCTGTCTGTCTGTCTGTCTGTCTGTCTGTCTGTCTGTCTGTCTGTCTGTCTGTCTGTCTGTCTGTCTGTCTGTCTGTCTGTCTGTCTGTGGTGTGTGTGTGTGTGTGTGTCTGTCTGTGTGTCTGTGGTGTGTGTGTGTGTGTGTGTGTGTGTGCATGTGTGACAATTTATTTCAGAGCCAGCCATAGCCTGTTGTCAGATTCCTGAAACACAGAATGAGCTGTAAGACTGCACTGACATCTCATTTGTCCTTTGCACACAAACACACAAACCCATTCACACACACACAAACACATGCACACACACAAACACACACACGAAGAGGAGACCACAGTTGAACCCTGCTGTCACTCAGGTGCTGTCACGGTGACTCAGCTGACAGAGGGTTCTGGCTCCCACCCACCCTGTCACCTGTCAGACAGGTAGAATGTCAGCTGTCACATATCCTCTCCTCTCCTTTCTCTTGCTCTCCCTCTTCTCTCAGCCTTTAGAAATAAAGAACTATGAAATGAGAAAACAGAAGTTAGAGGTAGTGAAAACTAGCCATTCTCATACATAAACAGAGTAGCAGTCGTATACTTATATATTCATTTAATAGGATCTCTGTGGTAGCATTAGCATCCGAGCTAAGCCTAGATATATTTAGTGCATCCTGCTGTGGTCGGCTTGATGCCCAGAGGATGATGATGAAGATGAAGATTGTGGTCATTCCATAGCGGTTGATTTACTGTGACATGGTGGCTCGACCCCATTAGGAATAGATCTCCAGCAGGCTTGTTAGCCGGACCAACCCTCTCCTTTCTCTTATAATTTACTACCTTCATCCCCAGAGAATGTGTTTCTTGCACATTGTAATAGAAGCCATCCATTCTGCTTGTCAACGTGGGGAAACAGTCCCAGTCGCTGAAGGGGAGGTCTGATAGAGAGGGTAGGGTGGGTGCTGTATGGGTGTGGCTATTAGGATATTTAGAGCAGGGGTTCCCAAACTTTTTTGGGCCGGAGACCTCATTTGTGATAGCAAATTCATCAGGTACCCCGTCAAATTCCGAACACAACTCCGACCTTTAGAGTGCGATACAAATGACATACAATGACTGCTTGTATGACATACAAATGACATACAAATGACATACAAATGACATAGTTTTACTATGACTGCTGCAGTGCATGGCTGGACTAACCAAGTCTCCGGCCCTCGGAAACAACATTTCAAATGCCCCCCCCCCCCCCCCCCCCCTCTTGGCATCAGAGAGAACATTTTGCAGTTTTAAAGGTCCCGCTCATAATTAGAGAGAATGTACTTTTCTCTAATGTCTAACTATCAGGAAGTCTGAAAAGACAGGCTGAGTGAGTTGGGAGCTAATAGGCTGAGTGGGCGGGGATCTCACCTTGACTGACAGTTATTTGAAACGCCTTTGTCAAGCAACATGCAGTGAGATTATCTCAAGCAAATTTGCTGATACACAAAAGCAACTCAAACAACATTGAAATTGCATGCAACATCCAATCCTGTCATACGTCACATCATGGTTTCACAAATGATTTGCTTATCCAACTGTTTGGTTTTTGTAAAAGCATAAATATAGGCAAAATGTTGGCTGCTTAATTTAGCTAGCAAGCCCAATGGGAAGTTGAAGTTCGATAAGGTGAGTTCTGGATTCCGTTCATAATATATACAAAACATTAAGAACACCTGCTTTTTCCATGACATAGACTGATCAGGTGAATTCAGGTGAAAATGATGATCCCTTTTCATGTCACTTGTTAAATCCACTTCAATCAGTGTAGATGAAGGGGAGGAGACAGGTTAACCTGTTAAAGCTGGGGGCGCTGTTGTCACTATTTATGGTAATCGTGTAATTTTTGAAACGGCTTCCTACAAAATTCTTGATCGTACAATATGCATATTATTATTATTATTGGATAGAAAACAGTCTATAGTTTCTATAGGAGTTGAAATTTTGTCTCTAAGTGGAACAGAACCCATTCTACAGCAATTTCCCTGACATGGAGTCAGATTTCAGAAATTTTGGCCACTGTTTTGGAGTCAGTTTTAAAGCCAATGTTATTCCTATGAGTATACGGACACTGCTTACGTCTTCCCCTGGATGCCTTTACGTGATGACGATTTGAATGGGGTCGATTGAGCAATCACAGGCACTATAAATTAAAAAACCCTGTAGCTAGTAACTCTTCTGCAGCTGCGTCATGCGCGTGGAGGACACCGACCCGCACCTGTTCCAAGCATTAGTGTTGGGAGTAATCTTTCTCCGGTCATGTTAAGACTCGTTATAGGAGTTAAAAACATCATAAGGTAGTTAATTTAAAGCGTTTTATAGCAATTTATATCCGTTTAGTGCGATTTTGGGACATTTATTTCTGAGACGCTGTGAATCTCTGGGCACGCTTCCAGTTCATCCCGAACGCAGTTGGCATTTCCACATGGCAAGAGGACAGCTTTCCACCAAAAGACGATTAGACCCAAGAAAGGATCCTTTGCCCAAGATACTGATGGAAGAACAGCTCAAAGTAGGACATTTTTATTATGATAAATCGTGTTTCTGTCGAAAAATGTTAGTGGCTTAGGACGCCATGTTTTTTGACGTAGCTTCGCTTGGCGCAAAATGTATTGAAAAGTAAGGATAATTTAAAAAATGTAATTCCGCGATTGTATTAAGAATTAAATTGTCTATCAATCGCTGTCCACTCTATATTTTTTAGTCACGTTTATGAGTATTTATGTATACGAGTAGATCACTGTCTAATATGGCGCACGGACATTTTCTCACCAGCTGGGCTACATTTCTCATTGTCTAACCATGATTTTGGTGGCTAAATATGCACATTTTCGAACAAACTGTATATGTATGTTGTAATGTGATGTTACAGGGGTGTCATCTGAAGAATTCTGAGAAGGTTAGTGAAAAAAATAATATATTTTGGCGATGTTTACGTTATCGCTCTCTTTGGCTAGAATCAATGCTGGGGTAATGTTTGCACATGTGCTATGCTAATATAACGATTTATTGTGTTTTCGCTGTAAGACACTTAGAAAATCTGAAATATTGTCTGTATTCACAGGATCTGTGTCTTTCGATTAGTGTATGCTGTGTATTTTTACGAAATGTTTGATGATTAGTAGTTAGGTAAACACGTTGCTCATTGTAATTATTCTAGTCCATTTGTGACGGTGGGTGCAATTGTAAACTATGCCAGCTACCTGAAATATGCACATTTTTCTAACAAAACCTATCCCATACCATAAATATGTTATCAGACTGTCATCTGATGAGTTTTTTTCTTGGTTAGGGGCTATAAATATCTTAGTTTAGCCGAATTGGTGATAGCTACTGGTGTTGGTGGACAAATAAAAGATGGTGGATTATGCTAATGTGTTTTTAGGTAATAGATTTACATCTTTACATATTGTGTCTTCCCTGTAAAACATTTTTAAAAATCGGACATGTTGGCTGGATTCACAAGATCTGTGTCTTTCATTAGCTGTATTGGACTTTAATGTGTGAAAGTTAAATATTTTAAAAAAATATTTTTTTTGAATTTCGCGCTCTGCCTTTTCAGTGGAATGTGGGGGGGGGTGTGCCGCTAGCGGCACCCTCAACCTGTCTAGGATGAGGGTGCCGCTAGCGGCACTCCCCCCCACCCCCACTGAAAAACCAGTGCCGCGAAATTCAAAAAAAATATTTTTTTTAAATATTTAACTTTCACACATTAAAGTCCAATACAGCTAATGAAAGACACAGATCTTGTGAATCCAGCCAACATGTCCGATTTTTTAAAATGTTTTACAGGGAAGACACAATATGTAAAGATGTAAATCTATTACCTAAAAACACATTAGCATAATCCACCATCTTTTATTTGTCCACCAACACCAGTAGCTATCACCAATTCGGCTAAACTAAGATATTTATAGCCCCTAACCAAGAAAAAAACTCATCAGATGACAGTCTGATAACATATTTATGGTATGGGATAGGTTTTGTTAGAAAAATGTGCATATTTCAGGTAGCTGGCATAGTTTACAATTGCACCCACCGTCACAAATGGACTAGAATAATTACAATGAGCAACGTGTTTACCTAACTACTAATCATCAAACATTTCGTAAAAATACACAGCATACACTAATCGAAAGACACAGATCCTGTGAATACAGACAATATTTCAGATTTTCTAAGTGTCTTACAGCGAAAACACAATAAATCGTTATATTAGCATAGCACATGTGCAAACATTACCCCAGCATTGATTCTAGCCAAAGAGAGCGATAACGTAAACATCGCCAAAATATATTATTTTTTTCACTAACCTTCTAAGAATTCTTCAGATGACACCCCTGTAACATCACATTACAACATACATATACAGTTTGTTCGAAAATGTGCATATTTAGCCACCAAAATCATGGTTAGACAATGAGAAATGTAGCCCAGCTGGTGAGAAAATGTCCGTGCGCCATATTAGACAGTGATCTACTCGTATACATAAATACTCATAAACGTGACTAAAAAATATAGAGTGGACAGCGATTGATAGACAATTTAATTCTTAATACAATCGCGGAATTACATTTTTTAAATTATCCTTACTTTTCAATACATTTTGCGCCAAGCGAAGCTACGTCAAAAAACATGGCGTCCTAAGCCACTAACATTTTTCGACAGAAACACGATTTATCATAATAAAAATGTCCTACTTTGAGCTGTTCTTCCATCATTATCTTGGGCAAAGGATCCTTTCTTGGGTCTAATCGTCTTTTGGTGGAAAGCTGTCCTCTTGCCATGTGGAAATGCCAACTGCGTTCGGGATGAACTGGAAGCGTGCCCAGCAATTCACAGCGTTTCAGAAATAAATGTCCCAAAATCGCACTAAACGGATATAAATTGCTATAAAACGCTTTAAATTAACTACCTTATGATGTTTTTAACTCCCATAACGAGTAGAAACATGACCAGAGTAATATTACTCCCTCCACTAATGCTTGGAACAAGTGCGGGTCGATGTCCTCCAGGCGCATTACGCAGCAAGAAAAGAGTTCCTAGCTACAGGGTTTTTTAATTTGTAGTGCCTGTGAACGCGCAATCGACCCCATTCAAATCGTCATCACGTAAAGGCATCCAGGGGAAGACGTAAGCAGTGTCCGTATACTCATAGCAATAACTGCGGCCTTTTAACTGACTCCAGATCAGGGGCCAACATTTCTGAAATCTGACTCCATGTCAGGGAAATTGCTGTAGAATGGGTTCTGTTCCACTTAGAGACAAAATTTCAACTCCTATAGAAACTATAGACTGTTTTCTATCCAATAATAATAATAATATGCATATTGTACGATCAAGAATTTTGTGGGAAGCCGTTTCAAAAATTACACGATTAGCATAAATAGTGACAACAGCGCCCCCATCCTCAACAGGTTAAAGAAGGATTTTTAGAAGGATTTTTAATTCAAATCAAATCAAACTTTATTTGTCACATGCGCCGAATAGAACAAGTGTAGACCTTACCGTGAAATGCTTCCTGACAAGCCCTTAAAACTTCTTGTCAATATGGGGGCGCTGTTTCCACTTTGTAAAAAATAGTGCCCAAATTAAACTGCCTCGTACTCTATTCTAGATCGTACAATATGCATATTATTATTACTATTGGATAGAAAACACTCTCAAGTTTCTAAAACCGTTTGAATTATATCTGTGAGTAAATCAGAACTCATTTTGCAGCAAACTTCCTGACAGGAAGTGAAAAATCTGAAATCGAGGCTCTGTTCCAGGGCCTTCCTATTCAATTGCTTGAAATCTATGGATATACATGCACTTCATACGCCTTCCACTAGATGTCAACAGGCAGTGGGAGGTGTAATGGGGTGTCTAGCTTGATCTGAGGTCGAACAAGAGCTCTTGGAATGACGTGACCACAATTTCCTTTGTCTACCAAGGCGGGGGAAGGATATCAGCACCAACATGTGATAATATCATCGTAAAGTATGTTTTTTCAATATAGTTTTATCAGATTATTCAACGTTTATCGGGAGTTTTGGAGTTTTCCGTTCTCTGCGTTAGGTGAAGATGGACATCTTCGCGCCACTTGGCTAGCTAAGGTTGCTAATTCGACAGGAGAAGAGGACATTCTAAAACCAAAAAACGATTTATTCTGGACAAAGGACTCCTTGTACAAGATTCTGATGGAAGCTCAGCAAAAGTAAGAACCATTTATGATGTTATTTCGTATTTCTGTGGAAAATGTTTAGTCCTATTTTCCTTCCTTTTTGCGGGCGCTGCCTCGCTATAACGTAAGCTGTTTGTTATGGTAAAGTTATTTTTAAAAATCTAACACGCCGATTGCATTAACCTGTTTGGGCTGCAGGGGCAGTATTGAGTAGCCAGATAATAGGTGCCCATTTCAAACGGCCTCGTACTCAATTCTTGCTCGTACAATATGCATATTATTGTTATTATTGGATAGAAAACAGTCTATAGTTTCTATAGCCGTTGAAATTTTGTCTCTGAGTGGAACAGAACTCATTCTACAGCACTTTCCCTGACATGAAGTCAGATTTCAGACATCTTGGCCCCTGATCTGGAGTCAGTTTAAAGGTCCCTGTGAATGCTATGAGGATACAAACACTGCTTACGTCTTCCCCTGGATGTCATTACGTGGTGACGCTTTGAATGGAGTCGATTGCGCAATCAGTGCCTCTATAAAACAGCACAACGTGTAGGTAGTGTCCCTTTTCCAGCTGCGCCTGATGCAAGGTGGACACGGACCTGCTCTTTTTCCAAGCTTTAGTTTAGCCAGTAATATTTCTCCGGTCATGTTTTTGCTCGTTATAGGTGTTAAAAACATCATAAGGTAGTTAATTTAAACCGTTTTATAGCAATTTATATCCGTTTAGTGCGATTTTGAGGCATTGCTTTCTGAGACACTTTGAACCTCTGGGCACGTTTCCATTTCATGCCGAACGCAGTGGGCATTTCCACATGGCAAGAGGACAGCTTTCGACCAAAAGATGATTAGACCCAAGAAAGGATTCATTGCCCAAGATTCTGATGGAAGAACAGCTCAAAGTAAGAACAATTTATTATGATAAATCGTGTTTCTGTCGAAAAATGTTAATCGCTTATGCCGCCATTTTGTTAGATGTAGCTTCGCTTGGCGCAACCTGTATTGAAAAGTAAGGATAATTTAAAAAATGTAATTCAGCGATTGTATTAAGAATTAAATTGTCTATCAATCGCTGTCCACCCTATATTTTTTAGTCACGTTTATGAGTATTTATGTATAAGACTAGATCACTGTCTAATATGGCGCACGACATTTTCTGACCAGCTGGGCTACTTTTGTCATTGTCTAACCATGATTTTGGTGGCTAAATATGCACATTTTCGAACAAACTCTATATGTATGTTGTAATATGATGTTACAGGAGTGTCATCGGAAGAATTCTGAGAAGGTTAGTGAAAAAATTAATATATTTTGGCGATGATAACGATATCGCTCTCTTTGGCTTGAATCAATGGTCGGGTAACGTTTGCATATGTGGTATGCTAATATAACGATTTATTGTGTTTTCGCTGTAAAACACTTAGAACATCTGAAATATTGTCTGAATTCACAAGATCTGTGTCTTTCCATTGCTATGTGCTGTGTATTTTTAAGAAATGTTTTATGATGAGTAAATTGGTAATACACGTTGCTCTGTGTATTTATTCTAGTCGATTTGTGATGGTGGGTGCAATTGTAAACTATGATTTATACCTGAAATATGCACATTTTTCTAACAAACCCTATCCTATACAATAAATATGTTATCAGACTGTCATCTGATGAGGTTTTTTCTTGGTTAGTGGCTATCAATATCTTAGTTTAGCCGAATTGGTGATAGCTACTGGTGTTGAGAAAAAATGGTGGACAAAGAAAAATGGTGTCTTTTGCTAACATGGTTAGCTAATAGATTTACATATTTTGTCTTCCCTGTAAAACATTTAAAAAATCTGAAATGGTGGCTTTATTCACAAGATCTGTATCTTTCATTTGGTGTCTTGGACTTGTGATTTAATGATATTTAGATGCTACTATTTAATTGTGACGCTATGCTAGCGATGCTAATCAGTGTGGGGGGGTGGGGGGATGTTGTCATAGGTGTACCGACGTCGGGCTTGCAGCCATAAGAAGTTAAACAGTGTTTGAGACCCTGGAATGCCCGGTCAGCAGCTGGGAACCACGTGAACAGAACCTTGGGAGAGGTGAGTGCAGACAGGGGGGCAGCCAGAGTGCTGTAACCCTGGATAAAATGGTGATAAAAGTTGGCGAATCCCAGGAAACATTGCAGTTGCACTCTGGATGTAGGCTGGGGCCCATTCACCACTGCTCTCAGGATCCATCTGTACACTACAGGCAGCGATGATATAACCAAGGAAGGGGATGGTGGAGTGATGGAATTCGCCCTTCTCTGCTTTCACAAAAAGCAATTCTCCAGGAGGCGTTGGAGAACCTGTCAGACGTGGAGCATGTGTTCTTGGGCAGAGTGGGAGAAAACGAGGATGTTGTTGAGGTAGTTGAAGACGAACCAGTTCAACATGTCGCGGAGAACATCATTTATCAGAGCCTGGAACACAACAGGGGCATTGCTAAGGCCAAATGGCATGACCAGACACTCGTAGTGACCGCTGTCCTTGTTGAAAGCAGTCTTCCACTCGTCCCCTTACCGTATCCGCACCAGGTGTTAGGCTTCCATAGGTCCAGCTTGGAGAACACGGTGGCTCCCTGGAGCGACTCAAAGACTGAGGAGATGAGTGGTAGCGGGTAGAGGTTCTTTACCGTGATGTCATTGAGGCACCAGTAGTCAATGCACGGGCGCAGGGTTTTGCCATTCTTCTCCACAAAGAAGAACCCTGCGCTGGCGGGGGAGGCAGAAGGATGTATGAACCCTGCAGCTAGGGATTCCTCAATCTAAGTCTCCATGGCCTTGGTCTCCGGACCCGACAGAGAGTACAGTCATCCCCGGGGCTGGAGCGGGGGCTGTGTGGCGAAAGCAAAGTGGCCCGGGCCTTACTGAACACCTCCCGGAGGTCCTGGTACTCTGCGGGAATGGCGGAGAGGTCCGAGGCAACTTCCGAGCCCCCAGGAAGACGTCCCGGGGCAGGATGCGCTGACTTCAGGCAATGAGCGTGGCACCAGCAGACCAGTCAATTAGGGGATTTTGTTGCTGGAGCCAAGAGAATCCCAATACCACGGGAACCTGAGGAGACTTAATTAAGGATTGGTGTCCCGCTAGCAGGACAACTTCTGTTGAAACTGGAGGGCACGCAATTCAAATAAATAATCATAAATATTATGGATTATTTTAAACATTTAGGTAAATATAACTGTCTTATGTTGGTTGAAAGCTAAAATTCTTATTAATCTAACTGCACTGTCTGATTTACAGCAGCTATCAACCTTTTCTCAATAGTGGGTGCTGTGTTCACTTTGTAAAAATTTGTTCCCAAATTAAACTGCCTCGTTCTCAATTCTTGCTCGTACAATATGCATATTATTATTACTATTGGATAGAAAACACTCTCTAGTTTCTAAAACCGTTTGAATTATATCTGTGAGTAAAACAGAACTCAAGTTGGAGCAAACTTCCTGTCAGGAAGTGAGAAATCTGAAATCAGGCACTCTGTTCCAGGGTCAGTTTATTAATTTGCATGTATTCTATTGGTCGACATGCACTGCATACGCCTTCCCCTGGATTTCAGCAAGCAGTGAGAATTGGAATGGAGTTGCTAGGCAGATCTGAGGCCATATAAATGGTCTTGGAACGTGGGGTGCACTCTTTTCAACGTTCGTCATGGCGCAAGACAGACCTCAGGATGGCATTCTGAAAAGCTCTCATTATAGGCCTTAGATATATCCGGCTCTGATTTTATTCGATATAGGTGTTAAAGACATCATAATGTAGTTATTTTAAACCGAGTTATATCAGTTTATATCAGTATATTGCGATTTTCAGATATTTCTTTGTGCTGCGTTATAGTGAGTTGGGCACGTCTGGGCCACATAGCTAATGTTTGCTGCTAATTCCAAAGTTGAAGACGGCAATCTACAACCGAGCAATGATGATTCTGGACAAAGGACAACTTGCCCAAGATTCTGATGGAAGCTCATCAAAAAGTAAGAACTATTTATGAAGTTAATTCGTTGTTCTGTTGAAAAATGTTGACCTACTATACCGCATTAATTTCGGTGCGGTCTCGCTTTAACGCACACTGTATGTCGTAGTAACGATAATTTTAAAAATCTAACACAGCGGTTGCATTAACCTGTCTAGCCCCGGGGTGCCGCTAGCGGCACACCCCCCCCACCCCCACTGAAAAGGCAGAGCCGCGAAATTCAAAAAAACATATTTTTTTTAAATATTTAACTTTCACACATTAAAGTCCAATACAGCTAATGAAAGACACAGATCTTGTGAATCCAGCCAACATGTCCGATTTTTAAAATGTTTTACAGGGAAGACACAATATGTAAAGATGTAAATCTATTAGCTAAACACATTAGCATAATCCACCATCTTTTCTTTGTCCACCAACACCAGTAGCTATCCCCAATTCGGCTAAACTAAGATATTGATAGCCACTAACCAAGAAAAAAGCTCATCAGATGACAGTCTGATAACATATTTATGGTATAGGATAGGTTTTGTTAGAAAAATGTGCATATTTCAGGTAGATGTCATAGTTTACAATTGCACCCACCGTCACAAATGGACTAGAATAAATACAATGAGCAACGTGTTTACCTAACTACTAATCATCAAACATTTCGTAAAAATACACAGCATACACTAATCGAAAGATACAGATCCTGTGAATACAGACAATATTTCAGATTTTCTAAGTGTCTTACAGCGAAAACACAATAAATCGTTATATTAGCATAGCACATGTGCAAACATTACACCAGCATTGATTCTAGCCAAAGAGAGCGATAACGTAAACATCGCCAAAATATATAATTTTTTTCACTAACCTTCTCAGAATTCTTCAGATGACACCCCTGTAACATCACATTACAACATACATATACAGTTTGTTCGAAAATGTGCATATTTAGCCACCAAAATCATGGTTAGACAATGAGAAAAGTAGCCCAGCTGGTCAGAAAATGTCCTGCGCCACATTAGACAGTGATCTAGTCGTATACATAAATACTCATAAACGTGACTAAAAAATATAGGGTGGACAGCGATTGATAGACAATTTAATTCTTAATACAATCGCGGATTTACATTTTTTTTAATTATCCTTACTTTTCAATACAGTTTGCGCCAAGCGAAGCTACGTCAAAAAAGATGGCGTCCTAAGCCACTAACATTTTTCGACAGAAACACGATTTATCATAATAAAAATGTCCTACTTTGAGCTGTTCTTCCATCAGTATCTTGGGCAAAGGATCCTTTCTTGGGAGTAATCGTCTTTTGGTGGAAAGCTGTCCTCTTGCCATGTGGAAATGCCAACTGCGTTCGGGATGAACTGAAAGCGTGCCCAGCTTTTCACAGCGTTAAAGAAATAAATGTCCCAAAATCGCACTAAACGGATATAAATTGCTATAAAACGCTTTAAATTAACTACCTTATGATGTTTTTAACTCCTATAACGAGTAGAAACATGACCTGAGAAATATAACTGGCTGCACTAATGCTTGGAAAAACAGTAGGTCGGTGTCCTCCGCGCGCCTGACGCACCTAGAAAAGAGTTCCTACCTACAGGTTTTTTGGATTTATAGTGGCTGTGATTGGGCAATCGATACCATTCAAAGCGTCATCACGTAAAGGCATCCAGGGGAAGACGTAAGCAGTGTCCGTATACTCATAGCAATAACATTGGCCTTAAAACTGACTCCAGAACAGGGGCCAAATTGTGTGAAATCTGACTCCATGTCAGGGAAATTGCTGTAGAATGAGTTCTGTTCCACTCAGAGACAAAATTTCAACGGCTATAGAAACTATAGACTGTTTTCTATCCAATAATAATAATAATATGCATATTGTACGATCAAGAATTTTGTAGGAAGCCGTTTCAAAAATTACACGATTTCCATAAATAGTGACAACAGCACCCCCTAGCCTCAACAGGTTTTAACTTCTTATGGCTGCAGGGCGGTGCCGGTACACTTATGACAACAGCCACTTCAAGTGCAGGGCGCGAAATTCAAAAGATATATATTTTTTTATATTTAACTTTCACACATTAACAAGTCCAAAACAGCAAATGAAAGGTACACATCTTGTGAATCCAGGAAACATGTCTGATTTTTTAAATGTTTTACAGCGAAAACAGCACGTATATTTATGTTAGCTCACCGCCAAATACAAAGAAGGACAGACATTTTTCACAGCACAGGTAGCATGCACAAAGCCAACCTAACTAACCAAGAACCAACCAAACTAACCAACAAACAACTTCATCAGATGACAGTCTTATAACATGTTATTCAATAAATCTATGTTTTGTTCGAAAAATGTGCATATTTCAGGTATAAATTATAGTTTACATTGCAGCTACAATCAGAAATTGCACCGAAAGCAGCCATAATAATTACAGACACCAACGTCAAATACCTAATTAGTCATCATAAAACATTTCTGAAAAATACATAGTGTACAGCAAATGAAAGACAGGCATCTTGTGATTCCAGCCAATATTTCCGATTTATTAAGTGTTTTACAGCGAAACACAATTTAGCGTTATATTAGCTTACCACAATAGCCAGAAAGACATGCCATTTCCCATTAGCAAAAGGTTAGGGATCGTAACAAACAAGCAAAAGATATATAGTTTTTGACTAACCTTGATATTCTTCATCAGATGACAGTCCTATAACATCAGGTTATACATACACTTATGTTTTGTTCGAAAATGTGCATATTTAGAGCTGAAATCAGTGGTTATACATGTTGCTATCTTAGCTACTTTTTCCACAACGTCTAAACAGCAACGATATTTGTTGGACACTTTTTCTGACACACATTCTGACCAAATAGCTATTCATAAACATAACTAAAAAATACATGTTGTATAGGAAATGATGGATCCATTAGTTCTTAATGAAATCGCAGTGTTAGAATTCTAAAAAAATAACTTCATTACGACATCCAGCTTCGGTATAGCTGAGTACCCAAACGTTGGGCGCCGACGACTAGTTCACATGCACGACAGATATATGAAATAGCATCATAAAATGTTTCTTACTTTTGCTGATCTTTCATCAGAATGTTGGACAAGGTGTCCTTTGTCAAGAACAATCGTTGTTTGGATTTAGAACGTCCATTATCCCTCTCGATTCAGCAAGCACACTAGCCAGGTGGCACGACGCTCTCCATGTCAACAAACGGAAGAGAACGGAACACGGCAAAACTCCCGAAAAATTTTCAATAATCTGATGAAACTATATTGAGAAAACATACTTTACGATAATATGGTCACATGTATCAAATAAAATCAAAGCCGGAGATATTAGTCGCCTATAACGGAAGCTAAAAAGAAGGTCTCTCTTCGCTCCTTCCTGAAAACAGGAAATGGAGGACACGTCATTCCATGAGCTGTAATTCGAGTCCAGATCAAGTTACACAGTCCATTTCTTCTCTCACTCCTTGTCGACATCTAGTGGAAGACGTATGAAGTGCATCTAAACTAATAAATAACAAGGGATTTAATAGGCAGCCCTTGGAACAGAGCCTCAATTTGACTTTCCACTTCCTGTCAGGAAGTTTGCTGCAGAATGAGTTCTGTTTCACTCACAGATATAATTCAAACGGTTTTAGAAACTAGAGAGTGTTTTCTATCCAATAGTAATAATAATATGCATATTGTACGAGCAAGAATTGAGTACGAGGCCGTTTGAAATGGGCACCTTTAATCTGGCTACTCAATACTGCCCCTGCAGCCCAAGAACTAATGTATCTTTCATTTGCTGTACAACCTGTATTTTTTAGTCAAGTTTATGATTAGTTATTGATTAGATTAGGTGCCTCTCCCAAGATTTCTCCCGACATTTTGTTTGCAGCTTGGCTACTATTCTCATTGCATAACCACGATTTGTGCCGCTAAATATGCACATTTTCGAACAAACTCTATATGTATTGTGTAATATGATGTTATAGGACTGTCATCTGAAGAAGTTTGAGAAGGTTAGTGAAAAAATTCATATCTTTTGCTGGTTTATTCGTTATCGCTATTGTTGGCTTGAATCAATGCTGTTGTGTGGTTGGCTATTGTAGTAAGCTAATATAATGCTATATTGTGTTTTCGCTGTAAAACACTTAAAAAATCTGAAATATTGGCTGGATTCACAAGATCTTTGTCTTTCATATGCTGTACACTGTGTATTTTTCATAAATGTTTTATGATGAGTATTTAGGTAATTCACGTTGCTCTCTGTAGTTATTCTAGTTGCTTTGGTGAGAGTTGTGATGGTGGCTGCAATGTAAAACTATGATTTATACCTGAAGTATGCACATTTTTCGAACAAAACATATGCTATACAATAAATATGTTATCAGACTGTCATCTGATGAAGTTGTTTCTTGGTTAGTGACTATTTATATATTTATTTGGTCGAATTTGTGATAGCTACCTATGCAGTAAAAAAATGGGGGGGGGGGAAGTTGTGTCTTTTGCTATCGTGGTTAGCTAATAGAAATGCATATTGTGTCTTCCCTGTAAAACATTTTAAAAATCAGAAATGATGGCTGGATTCACAAGATGTGTATCTTTCATCTGGTGTCTTGGACTTGTGATTTCATGATATTTAGATGCTAGTATTTACTTGTGGCGCTATGCTAGGCTATGCTAGTCAACTTTTCTACTGATGAGGGTGCTCCCGGATCCGGGATTGTGACCAAGTAGAAGTTAAAGCAAAAACATGCCTTGCGATTGTTTGAGGGAGCCCTCTCGGACATATATATAGATATAAAAATGGAATGGAGTAGAATGTAACAGCAAACCCACACATCTCAACACAGCGACCATGCTTCCTCTACTCAGTCTACATATTATGGATTAGAGGGAGATGGGCGCGGTGCGTGTGTCTGCCGCTCCACCCCACCCCCACATGAAATAGCCTATTTGAGGCAGGCCCACAACAATGGCCAAAGTGAAATGGAACAGCATTTTATGTTCCCTGTACTCTATATATCTGTTTATTATACCTGTTGATACAGGGCTCATATGTGAAACTATTCTAACTGAACATTTTCTTTCACAGTGACACTGACTCCGACTGGGAGCCCCCAGTGTCAACGTGTCCATCCCCCTCTGAAGCTGGTTCATCCAGCAGGACCCCTGGTGTCTCTGGCTCCACACCTCCTGGGCCACTGTGATTATTAGTGTCTGACCCTGCTGGTCATCTATGAACGTTTGAAAATCTGTTCTGTTATAATCTCCACCCGGCACAGCCAGAAGAGGACTGGCCACCCCTCATAGCCTGGTTCCTCTCTTGGTGTCTTCCTAGGTTTTGGCCTTTCTAGGGAGTTTTTCCTAGCCACCGTGCTTCTACACCTGCATTGCTTGCTGTTTGGGGTTTTAGGCTGGGTTTCTGTACAGCACTTTGAGATATTAGCTGATGTAAGAAGGGCTATATAAATTGATTTGATTTGATAGAGGACTGAGGGTCTTCCAAATATTGAAAGTGTGTAAATAGTTACCCATGTTATTTTGTAAATGTATATATTTTTTTCAATAATTTCTTTCCCATTTTTCCCCCCCATTTTTTTCCTCCATTTTTTGGGGGGGGTGTGTTAGAATACCATTTTGGTATTTTGTATATAGTTATTTGTTTCAAAATGTATACCTTCACCAATTTGGCCACTTGGGTACATTTGGGCTACTTGTGTGGGACACCTGGGTGACTTCATGATAAATGTCATGTAGCACACTCATTTTGGAAGTTATCATTCTGAAACGTTGCACAAGTACTGTTGCCCTCTTATGTTTTTCACTGAAATTGTCCCCATATTCATATCTGAATGTTTGTTTTATCTTGTTCATTTTAAAGATGATGATACACCAAATAAAAAGAAAAAAACGTATGGTTTTTTCATTGTATTATCTAAACCAGATCTACTGTGTTATATTCTCCTACATTCAATTCACATTTACACAAACTTCAGAGTGTTTTCTTTCAAATGGTAGCAAGAATATGCATATCCTTGCTTCTAGGCCTGAGCTAGAGGCAGTTCGATTTGGGTATGTCTTCACGCGGGAAATTGAAAGAAGGGGGGGGGGGGGGGTAGCTGTAAGAGGTTTTAAGAACAAATTCTGATTTACAATGATGGCTTAGGAACTGCCTTGTTCAGGGGCAGAACGACAGATTTAACCTCGTCAGCTCGGGGACCTTTCGGTTACAGGCCCAACGCTCTAACCACTAGACTACCTGCCACCCCAAAACAGCTGGGATACTGAGGGGCTGGGAAGTTACGGTTGTGGTAGGCTGCCTAACAGACAACCCACGGAATTGCTCCAGCAATGTGTTCAATGCTCGGTCATGGCGTTCGGCCAAGGTCTGGAAAACTTCCATAAGACCACAAAGCAACTCCTCATGCCTTCCAATGGTGGCTCCTTGGGAGGAGATGACGTTGCAGAGTTGGTCCGAGTCTGCTGGGACAGTCGTGGCCAGTTTGTACTATCACGTTTCAGGAGAAGACCCAGATGGCGGCAGTGTCGAAGTAACAAAAGTGTATTACTAAGACGGGGCAGGCAAAACGACAGGTCAAGGGCAGGCAGAGGTCAGTAATCCAGATCAGAGTCCATACGGTAAAGAATGGCAGGCAGTCTCGGGGTCAGAGCAGGCAGAGGATAATAATCCAGGGTGGTGGAACAAAGTACAGAATGGCAGGCAGGCAGGCTCAGGGTCAGGGCAGGCAGAATGGTCAAAACCGGGAAAACTAGAAAACAGGAACTAGAAAAAGGCAGGAGCAAGGGGAAAAACGCTGGTAGGCTTGACGAACAAAACGAACTGGCAACAGACAAACAGAGAACACAGGTATAAATACACTGGGGATAATGGAGAAGATGGGTGACACTTGGAGGGGGAGGAGACAAGCACAAAGACAGGTGAAATAGATCAGGGTGTGACAGAAGAGGATGATTGAATTTAGAACAATAGTGTAATGATAATGAAGAATTCTGGGCATTGTGGGCGGTCCCATTATTTTATTATGAAAGGCTAGATATGGTATATAGTCTCCCCTCGGGGAGTCAAATCAGACACTGAGTACAACGTACAACGTGTATAGTTCACAATGGAAAGCCAAACCAAGCGATGGGACGCAGAATTTAGATGAGCTGGAATCAGATCCAGGATCCGATACTGAGCTCGAAATCGACGTTGCTGTTGAAGAGTCTTCATCTGAGTCTGATATTGACTTCGAGGCTCTGCCTCCATTGCCTCACCACAGAAAAAACAGAACAGGGCCAACTGAGACGGTAAAGAGACAAATTCAACAGTTTTCCTTATTTATGTGACCAGTTGATTGCAAAGAAGACTAGCCTGCTCGGAACAGTGAACAAACAGAGTAGGGAGCTGCTGCCTTCTGTGCAAAACAATACACCAGTGGAACTGTACTCCACATCAAATCAAATGTTATTTGTCACATGCTTCGTAAACAACAAGTGTAGACTAACATTGCAAAGAGAAAAAAAGAGAAATAATAGAAAAATAAGAACACAAGCATAAAAAAAAAGACAATTGCCATCTGGTCAGAGCATGCTCTGAGTACGCGTCCTCTGAGTACGCATCCTCTGAGTACGCGTCCTCTGAGTACGCATCCTGGTAAGAAAGCAGCTACAGCCGCCAAGATGGCCGCCAAACCACAGCTCCCACTCGGGTAAAAAGAACACACAATGTTAAGTCGGGAAGATGCACACGAAACAAGGCCCATGAAAACTGTGTGTAGTGCAACTGGTTTGTTTGTGGGGCCTGCTCACACAAAGCCCCGAAACTGTGCGGTGGCTGTGGACCCGAAAGATAAAGACAAGATGAGATTGATTCATGCATAAAGGCACGGATATACGGCCACAATACAGTGTCCAATACAATCAGCAAATGACTGTTTTTGTATCTTGCCATGGATATACTGTATTTCCATGTTTTTTCATGCAATTCATCCTTTACAATTGTACATGAACTGGTGCTTTTGTTTAAGAATATGGGAAATAAATTCACCTGCGCATCTGGCTGGTTATATTATTATTGTCTTTTACTTTCTACTTTGCCCAAAATAAACTGTAACTGGACAGTATTACTTACTGTAACTCTATTACTAATCGAATCTACAAAAAAAATGTGTCAAATGTATTACACTGCAATGTTTTTATTGTAAATGAAACGGAAATAGGCTATACATTTTTCAGTAGGACTTTGTAGAATTGTACAAAACATATCCTTGACTCAATCTAAACAAATACAGTACCGATAATATGTCTTTATGCAATTCACCCTTTACAATTGTTTATGCACTATCAACCTGGTATCAGAGCATTTCGTATTATTCTGTACAAAAATCTGAGATACACTCTATTTGGTATGATAAGTTACACTTCGTATGGTATGCATTAATTTGTAGATATTCATCACCCATTTAGTATGATATCTTGTGAATTACATTTCGTATTATGTGTTACAAATTTGCAAAATGTACAATATGTCAGGAATTTGCTAAACGTACAATATGTTACGAATTTTCTAAACTTATATGTTACGAATTCTAGCTAGGTGGCTAGCTAGCTAACGTTAGCTAGTCTAGGGGTTAGGGTTACGTTTAGGAGTTGGGTTAAAGGGTTAAGGTTAGGATTAAGTGTTAGCTATTTACGTTTACTATCTTACCTCCAGTCGACGAGACTGGAGGTAAGCATTGGTGCTTATGTTTGCTCACCTTGCGGGTTGATATACATTCTCAACTTTCTCTAGCGGTTACTTATAGGCTGAAAGGGTCAGCAGTTCTAGTGTTAACCTCTTGAAGTTATAGGGCAGTATAACGTTCCCAAAGTAAGCTGCCTATTTCTCAAGGCCTAGATGCTAGAATATGCATATAATTGACAGATTAGGATAGAAAACACTCTAAAGTTTCCAAAACTGTCAAAATATTGCCTGTGAGTATAACAGAACTGATTTTGCAGGCAAAAACCTGAGGAAATCCAACCCGGAAGTGCCTCTTATTTTGAAAAATCCCTGTTCCATTGCCTGCCTATCCTCCATTTAAAGGGATATCAACCAGATTCCTTTTCCTATGTCTTCCAGAGGGTGTGAACAGTCTTTAGACATAGTTTCAAGCTTTTATTCTGAAAAATGAGCGAGATTTATCAAATCGCGTCAGTGGACTGCCAGATGTCCTTCGATTAGTTCATGCGCGCGAAAGTGGTAGCTCAACATTTTCTTTCGCTCTTGTATTGAATAGTTTACCGTCCGGTTTAAATATTATCGATTATTTATGTTAAAAAACGTTTGACATGTTTCTACAAACTTTACGGATACTATTTGGAATTTTCGTCTGCCCTTCATGACCTGCACGAGCCTGTGGATTATTGAACATAACGCGCCAACCAAATGGAGGTTTTTGGATATAAAAATAATCTTTATCTAACAAAAGTAACATTTATTGTGTAACTGGGAGTCTCGTGCGTGCAAACATCCGAAGATCATCAGAGGTAAGCGATTAATTTTATTGCTTTTCTGACTTTCGTGACCAAACTATTTTGCTGCTAGCTGTTTGTAATGTTTTGTCTACTGATCGATAAACTCACACAAATGCTTGGATTGCTTTCGCTGTAAAGCATATTTTCAAAATCTGACACGGCAGGTGGATTAACAACAAGCTAAGCTGTGTTTTGGTATATTTCACTTGTGATTTCATGAAATTACATTTTATTTTTTTTATTTTTTTTTATTTGGTGCTCTGCAATTCAGCGGATGCTGACGAAAAGGGATCTCTGTGCCAAGAGGTTTTAAGAAACATTTTGCAACAGAATAAGCATAATGAATATTTGTAATATTTGCACCAATTTGTAAGTCGCTCTGGATAAGAGCGTCTGCTAAATGACTTAAATGTAATGTAAATGAATATACCCCTGCCCGGGTACCTCTTGCAGTGCCACTGATCTAGAGAGTGTTATGTTCTTTAGAACGGTGTGTGTGTGTGTGTTTGTGAGTGTTTGTGTGCTTGCCTGCCTGCGTGCGTGCGTGTGTGTGTGTGAAGCCCACCTACCGCATTCCAAAAGACTGCTTTCCAAAAGACAGACAGTCACAGGTAGATTTAATGGAAATGGGGAAACTAATACTTGTTTTTCATTCCTAAAAGGTTTGTATTTATTTACACGTTGAGCTATAATTTCCTTCCGATGATAAATAGCTGCTGTGGCTAACATTAGGCCGGAGCGTTGATGGGAGGCTGGCGCCACGGGCCAGGGAGCAGACTGGGCCTATTGATCAGCTCACGTACTCTACTGTACTCTACTCATTCAGCCCAATCCATAGTAGTTATGATGAGGATAGCTGAGGGGGAATATATTCTGTTTGAATGTTTCTGTTTGAATAATACAATAGAGCTGCTCCTACAAGTTCCACCTACAACAGGTCCAATACAGGATCAGTGGAATTGCTCCTATGCAATACTTCTATTCTTCTTGATCCTGCCAGTCCTCTTTCTATTCTTCTTCCTCGTCAAAGGACAAATACAACGTCGTAGAGATATGTGTCTGTTGTTCCTTGTTGTTCCTCTCCTCCTCCCTGCTCCGTAGTGTTACTATTGACAGAAAGAAGATAGAGGTGAATATAAAAGTAACTCGGCAGACAGTGACAAATCCAGATGCCTGTATTCCTTGACACATTCCGCTACCACAACAAAGAAAAACCATAAACAGCATTTTTCATGAAGACATGAAGTGTGTGTCAGCATCGGAGGGATAATATTCCTCTTCATCTAGGGAGTCGGGAGAGAAAAGGCAGCAAGTGACAGTGTGCTAAGAGGCTCCGAGCAGAGCAGAGCAGCAAGCTGTGAATATGTGAGTAGCCTTCAGCTAGTGCTGTTGTTTCTCATGTTCATTATAGTCCATCACTGCTGACAGAGACAATGATGAAGACAGCAGTATCGCTGTAGCAGAGACAGCAGAGACAGTATAGAATAGTACACTACATGCTTCCTCTAAGGCTTCTCTGTCAGGCCCGGCACGGATGTGTCACAATACTGTATCTCGCTCCCTGTTTAATTGATACTCTCACTTTCAGATCATACTAACGTACTGCACTTCTCCTCTCTCCCTCTCCTACTCCTCCTCTCACATCTACCCCATCCTGTCCTCTCCACCCCACACCTCTCTCCCTCTCCTACTCCTCCTCTCACATCTATCCCATCCTGTCCTCTCCACCCCACACCTCTCTCCCCCAGTCTCAAACCCTTCTCCCCTATCTCTCCTCTCACCTACACCCTCTCTCCCCAGCTCCTATCCTACCCTCTCTGCCTCTTTTACTCCTCTATTCTCTCCCCTCCCTCATCTTTGTTCTCCCCACTTCTCCTCCTCCATCTCTCGTCCCCAGTCTGCCTCCACCCCCATCCCCTACCATAAATCCTGCACACTGGTGCTTTAATGGATAATTAATTGCTGGTGGCTCTGTACTGTAATAAGACGATAAATTAGGACATGGACCTGTGTGTGTATGTGTGTGTATGTGTGTGTGGGGGAGCGGTGAAAACGAGGAAGATATCATGCTTTGTCTTCGGTCCAAGTGTGTGTGTGTGCTTGCATGTGTGTGTGATAACAGGATAAATGAGGACATGGGCCAGTGTGCTGTGTCAGTGTGTGTTGTTAATGGGCCTTCAGAACAGGGGCATCTGGGTAATAAATTAGACAGGGATTAACTGGTGGGCTATGGGCCTCGGGAGGGAGGGAGGGAGGGAGGGAGGGAGGGAGGGTAACAATTAGATATTTAACACATCTTTGTTGTCTAAATTAAAATAAAGAATGACAGAGGGAGAAAGACAGAAAGATGAAGAGGAGAGATATTCTTTGTGTGCCTCCAACAGTGGATGAAATTATTTTACAGTAACAGCTTGAAGTTGCTTGAGATTTAGACGTATAGTCGAGAGAGACATGGTTGAGATGTGTGTTCTCCCTGGTCTGAAGCTCTCATCATGTCAAGTGGGACTGTGGGATTCTGTCTCTCTTCCCGGGGGAAAACCACAGCTTAGTAAACAAGGACAAAATCTCCCACTTGGAAACCCGGAATTTCAGCAGATAGTCCCTAATCCCATTTTCCTGGTTGTCTGATTAAGAGGTGAGCGAGAGAGATTAAAGAACGTGTGTGGGTGCGTGCGTGCGTGCGTTTGTGTGTGTGTCCGCGAGCGTGCGCGTGTGTATGCGTAAGTGTATGCACATCTGTGCACCCCATGTGTGTGTATGTTTTCTGGCTGTGTGTTTGAGAGAGAACTCGAGAAGAAAGAAGAAATAAACCAAGAGAAAGCAGCAAGCAGCTGCACACTTCGCTCAAACACGCAACAGAAAGAGAAAAAGAAAAAAAAGGGGAGAAATTGCAAATGAGATTAGAAGTGAGCAGCGGAAGAAAAATGGTCTTTCGGTTTATGTCACTTTAATTAAAAGCCCCGCCAATCTTGGTGCTCCTAATGTAGCCCTAACGAGCCGGGCTTAGTGGCAGTTATGTAGATAAAAACTCCCACTGATTGATCCCAATGGCCTGCTGAAATTCGTTTCACTCCAACATATTGATTTCATTCGGTTGGTTGAAAACTGCTAATTAATAATGATAATAAAAACGTCGCAGCTCATTAAAATCACCCAGACAGCTTTTTACTCAAGCCTTTTGTCACCCTCCCTCGCTCGCTCTTTCTCTCATTCTCTCATTCTCTGATTCTCTCTTTCTCTCATTCTCTCATTCTCTGATTCTCTCTTTCTCTCATTCTCTCTGATTCTCTCTTTCTCTCGTTCTCTGATTCTCTCTTTCGCTCCGTTTCTCTCCCTCTCTGTATTATAACTGGCTGAAATTGGGTTCTCCTTGAAAAGCTATTTTAGCAACACATAGACCTATATACAACAAATAAAATTAGAAAGATATGTGATAGTACTCATTCTTAACCTACCCATTACTGTTTCAGTTTGTAACTCAATACAGCGCATAGTTACTCTAGGCAAAATACATTGTGACAGTTAACCACCTAGGGATGAACCATAAGGTAATCAAACAGCACCACACCCCAACCAGTTGAGCCACGTAGACCACACAGGAGGAGGAATGTTCCCTGCCCGCTATCGTATACTATGTTGGAAGGAATGGGACGAGGCCTAAGTACAGTATGAAGACGTCACGTAGCCTGTCAGTGACATTCTCACTTGTGACGTCATGTGTGTTTTGTGGAAAGAGGTATCTGTGGTAAACTCTGAGCTTTTCTGGCGTCGCTGGTGGTGTGACAACTCCATCCCTGTCCTTTCTCTGCATACCTCTTTTTTTCTTTTAATTTGTCAGCCCCTTCTTTCCCGTTCTCCTCATGCCGCGTCTTTCATTTCCACTCCATCCCTCTGGCTGTCTTCATTTCATTTCATCTCTCTTTCCCCCTCCACCCCTCTCCTCCTCCTCTTCACTCCCACCTTCAGTCCTCTCTCCCTCATCCCAACACTCGCCATTTCAGCTTGTCGTCCTTGATTTTTTTTGAAGACAAAAAAGGAAAAAAGAAAGGAAAGAATAAGAGACAGATGAAATATTAGCGGTGGGGGAGTAAAGGCAGGCTCACTGCTCTCTCTCTCTCTCTCTCTCTCTCTCTCTCTCTCTCTCTCTCTCTCTCTCTCTCTCTCTCTCTCTCTCTCTCTCTCTTTCTCTCTCTCTCTCTCTCTCTCTCTCTCTCTCTCTCTCCATCCCTGCACACCTCAACCCCCCTTTCCTTCCACCCCTCCATCACCCCCCCCCCACCCCCAGCCATGTCAAGATAATAGTTTTCAGAGGGCCCGTGTTCCACATTAACTATAGCTCACTTTTCAGCTGGAGCCATACTGTGTGTGTGTGTGTGTGTGTGTGTGTGTGTGTGTGTGTGTGTGTGTGTGTGTGTGTGTGTGTGTGTGTGTGTGTGTGTGTGTGTGTGTGTGTGTGTGTGTGTGTGTGTGTGTGTGTGTGTGTGTGTGTGTGTGTGTGTGTGTGTGTGTGTGTGTGTGTGTGCGTGTGAGAGCCATCCAGTTAATGCAATCCCCTAAATGCCTACTGCGCCAAGCCTGCTGACAGTGACATATTAGTTCTGCAGCCTCCTGCAATCTGATATGAGCCGGTTTGCCGCCATACTAAAGATTTGATTAATGCGCCTCCATTTGGCCCGCGTAATTGGCTGAGACTGTACTGGTGAATAATCAGAGTGTTCTCTTGTCTCTGATTGGCTGACGAGGTGATGGCATGCTAATGAGTGAGTGGGTTAATTAAGCTCCGGGCGCCACGGCGACAGTTACTGATGACTGTTATGACAAACCGCCGCCGGCTGCCAGGCAGAGAGAGAGAGAGAGAGGGAGAGAGGGAGAGAGGGGCAGGGGCACACACACAGAAACACACACACACACACACTGAGGCATTCAGAAGCCAGGATAGGGAGAGCGGAGTTCGACAAGTTTGCAGGAGGGAGAATGGAGGGAGAGGAGGGAGGGAGGGAGAGGAGGGAGGAGAAAAAGAAATAAAGAACATACAGTATATTAACCAGGGTAACCTTCATGCTCATTTTTCTTTTCTTGTTCCAAAGTCCTGTCCTTGAGTTTTCCTCATGCTCCGCTCTCGCTCTATACAGGCCCCAGTGGTGCTAGAGATGTATTTTTAGAAGAAAGATGGGGTCTTCAGTGGGGCAAGACACTATATAATTTCAGAGGAAATAGAGGGTTACCATTCATGGAGGGAGGCAACAGAGAAATAGAAACAGGGAAAGGGGGAAAGAGTGGAAAAATTATATGAAAAGAAGGTAGTGTCAGGTGTAATTCAGTGCTTTGACGTTCCAGGATAGTAGAGGAGAGGGTGAGTGAGAAAGAACCAGAGAGAGGGGGTAGTGAGAGAGAGGGGGAGAGGCTAAGAAGTGAGTTACTGACCCACAGAGAAAGAGAGAGGGAGGTATAGAAAGTGGGGATGCCTGTGAAGGTGGGTGGTTAAACTATAACGAGATTTGACCTTTTGAACTCCACCCTGCCCTTAACCTGCCTGAGGTCAAGAAGTCACTGACCCCCAGAGAAAGACGAGACAGTTAGAAGTGGCTCGTCAAACATCTGGTGATGAGCTGCTATTGACATGAAACCAACAGGTTCAAACCAGATATGTTTGTCTGTTTGTCTGTTGGAGAGGCCAGCTGATTGATATGGTGTGTTTTCCTGTCAACGGCAGCAAAACCACATGATTGGAACACTTCACATGTGATCACGTTTTCACATGTGTTGTTTCATGTAATCACATGTTGCTTAACATGTTGTCACGTGATAACATGTGCTTTTGGAACACTTCACGTGTTCACGTGAAATTCATGTGCTTCTTCTGTGTGGGCACACACACACACACACACACACACACACACACACACACACACACACACACACACACACACACACACACACACACACACACACACACACACACACACATACGGAGAGAGTTAATATCAAGGAGACAATGTTTGCCTCTGAATAGGAGCGTAAGACAAAAATAACAAGAGGAGAAGCCAGTGAAAACACGAGGGCGGCAATTTCCCCAAATGACCTGCAGCCACGGTCAATACGTGGCCACTGTCCAAACAAGACTTTGATGAGATATGTAAAAGGAGTGTGTGTGTGTGTGTGTGTGTGTGTGTGTGTGTGTGTGTGTGTGTGTGTGTGTGTGTGTGTGTGTGTGTGTGTGTGTGTGTGTGTGTGTGTGTGTGTGTGTGTGTGTGTGTGTGTGTGTGTGTGTGTGTGTGTGTGTGTGTGTGTGTGTGTGTGTGTGTGTACACGGCCAAAGAGGAACTGACACTCACACCCACCCTGACTATAGCGGAGGGGAGGAAAGGGGGAGGATGAAAGGGGGGGATGGAGGGGTGACAGACCTTCAGTGTGAGGGCAGTAAAACACACTCAATCACTCAGAGACTGGTTCAGCCACACAGGGCTGTGAAAAGACACTCTGGCCTCAAAACCGTCAGCTAAGTATTACTGTAATGCTACCGGGAAAATATTTGCCTTGCCTTCTTTTTCCTCCAACACATGGGAATTTCAGGCGGAATCATTGAACCTGTGTGTTAATCAGAACCGGGCTCTCTAGACAAGGTCAGCGTGGTAAACAAGTTCAGACTCTAACCAGTATGGTCGAGAGGAGAGGAGAAAGATAAAGTGAAGAAAGCAAGAAAAAAGACTTGATGGAGTGAAAAAGAGAGGAGAAACGGAGCGAGAGTGAAAGCGAGATAGAGGGCAAGAAAGAGAGAGGGAGCGCAGAGAGAAGAAAGTGTAAGTGAGTGATTAAGAGAATGAAGGACATATGCCCAGATGGTCAGAAAAAAAGAGACAGAAAGGGAGGAGAGTAAGAGAGAAGGATAGCAGATGAAGAGGAATCTGTGGCAGAGACCAGCTCATTCACAATATAATAAGCTGTGTGTGTGTGTGTGTGTGTGTGTGTGTGTGTGTGTGTGTGTGTGTGTGTGTGTGTGTGTGTGTGTGTGTGTGTGTGTGTGTGTGTGTGTGTGTGTGTGTGTGTGTGTGTGTGTGTGTGTGTGTGTGTGTGTGTGTTGGGTGATTAATGGGAGCTGTCTCCCTCTGCCAGCAGTTTGTCTGTTCTAGCATGGAGGATGAATGGCCTACTGTCAACCCCGCCTGAACCTCCCCACCCACCCACCCACCCATCTCTCTCTCTCTCTCTCTCTCTCTCTCTCTCTCTCTCTCTCTCTCTCTCTCTCTCTCTCTCTCTCTCTCTCTCTCTCTCTCGCTCTATCTCTCTCTCTCTCTCTCTCTCTCTCTCTCCCAGCTCGCTTACTCTCTCTGTCATTCTCTCTCTCAGCTCTCTCTCTCCCCCTCCCTCAATCTTTCTCGGCCTCTCTCCAGCTCGCTCGCTCTCTCTTCTCTCTCTTTATCTCTCTCGCTCGCTTTCCGTCTCTTTCCATCTCTCTCCTGTTCTCCTTATATCTCTCTCTTCCCTCTCCTCATCTTGCTCTCTCTCACACGTTCTAATGTCATCTCCCTCCTGTCCTTGTCTTCTACCCTTTCTTCTCTCCTTCTCCCACCATCTCTTTCCTCCCCTTCTATTTTATTCTCTGAAAGTGCTTCCTTTTACATTATATAAATAGTCCCCATGACGTCCTGAACATCCTGCCCATGAATATCAGGAAGTTGTACGAACATAAAATTTGTGGGAAATATTGATTAATTGTTAATAAATAAATAATGTGGACTGTGGAAGGGGAAGTCATTTGTTTTCGTCTAAATAACAAAATAATTCAACAATAAAGTTATAAAAGCATAACTGTACTGTACAGAGATCCTGAGAGATCAAACACAACAGGTGTAAAACAGAACAGACTGATTATGTTCCTAGTAAACTATATTTTCTGAGACACCTTTAGTATAAAAATCCTAAGCATGGACATGAAAACAAAATAAAGTTATCGCTACATATATATCCCAGGTCTAGGATATCTGTAGTCAGCTCCTGGGAGTTTGGCTTCACCTCTAATGTAGTTCACTACATATTGGGCAATTCTGCCGAGACACAGTTTGGGGCATTTTTCATCCTCCAAACAGCACAGGAGCTGATTTTGATTCACTCCTGGTTTCATTTCATTTTGATTCAATTTGAAATGGATTCAGTTTTGAAAGTGCAGTCAGGTTTGCATCTTCGTCAGCGGAATTTCCGGGTAGAGAGAGAGAGAGAGAGCAAACCAGCAGCAAAAAATAAAAGATGAATGAAGGGAGAGAGATGGAGTGATGAGAGGGTTGAGGGATGCGAGGAGAAAGGGGAGAGGAGGAAGAAGGGTGGTGTAAGTGGAGAGAATAGACAGAGGCTCAAGAGAAGTTAAGACTAATGCACCCAAACAGATGATTCACAAAGAGAAATGACTTGGAACAAGTGGAGGAGAAATGAGAAGTGTAGAGGAAATGAGGGAATAAAGGAGAGGAAGGGGGAGGAAAGGGGGATGAGGGGAAAGACAAGTGCTGAGACAGAGGTGGAGACCACCCAAACACAGCAAGAGACAGATGTCCCAATTTGTCAACATTAAATATGAGACAAGCCGTCACGGTTTAGGACACACTCTCTCTCTCTTTCACTCACTCACTCACTCACTCACTCGATCACTCACTCACTCACTCACTCACTCACTCACTCACTCACTCACACACACACACACACACACACACAAATACAAACACACATACAAATGCTATTAGTGTAGTGAAACTCTCAGAATGCTCAGAATGCTGTGAGAGCAGGTTTCATGGTCTGTTTTTGATTAACTGTGAGAATGAGAAAAGTTCAACTCGTTATCCCCAGTAAAACAGATATAGCTACTTCCCAGAAACGTTCATAACTCATACGCCAGAACAGAGCTTACACTCTAAGTATACGTATAATTACTAAGTAAAAATCGAACTGCTCCAAATTATACCCTCATTACAATTGCATATAAGGTACTTAAAGCGTCCCATAGCAATAGGAGGAGGAAGTTATTAAAGGGGATATACAGCAGTGGTGAACCATGAGGGTCTTCTACGCCTTCAGAGAAGGCCTAAGGATTTTTTTTTTAAATCTGATTTAATCTCTTCAGTTTTTTGGGGAAAGGGTTAAAACTGAAGAGAAACCATATCCAATCAGGATTTTTCTTTGGTGGTCTCTGTGGAGATCAATCTAGCTAGCTAAGTCAGCCATTGGCTAGGCCATCAGAAGCTTGATAGAAGGCATGTATTTTACCACCGTTTCATTCGGGGCTACAGCAACCTGGCAGCTCAACCTCTCTGCACTCACCTCCCCCAAGGTACCATTCACATGGTCCCCAGCAGTGGAAAAGGCTTTTGTGGATCTGAAGCAGCCATTCACTACTGCCCCATCCTCATCCATCCAGATCCGACCCATCAGTTTGTGGTGGAGGTTGACGCTTCCGACGTGGGAGTAGGGGCCGTTCTTTCCCAACGATCCCTCCAGGACCAAAAACTTCATCCCTGTGCCTTCATGTCCCATCGTCTCAACTCGGCGGAGAGGAACTATGACGTTTGGAACTCCTAGCAGTTTACCTCTCTGGGATATGTGGGACGGTAACGTCCCACTTGGCCAAAATCCAGAAAAATCTAGTGCGCCAAATTCAAAAATATTACTATAAAAATCGAACTTAAAGCTACACTCGTTGTGAATCCAGCCAACATGTCAGATTTCAAAAAGGCTTTTTGGCGAACAAATGTATAGAGCATAACTCTGTACACTCTTCGAATTTTCTTGCGATCTAGAATCCAAGAGTTCTTAGGCTGTCCTCAAAGGAGATCCCTTTGAAGAACCCTTTTTGGATCCAGGTAGAAACAGTGGTGGTAAAAGTATTCAATTGTTATACTAATAGTAAAAGTGAAGATACTTTAATAGAAAAGGACTGAAGTGAAAGTCACCCATTAAAGTACTACTTGAGTAAATGTCAAATTATTTGGTTTTAAATATACTTAAGTATCAAAAGTAAATGTAATTGATAAAATATACTTAAGTATCAAAGTAAAGTATAAATCATTGGAAATTCCTTATATTCAGCATACCAGACAGCACAATTTTCTCATTTACAGATACTGTAAAGTACAGATACTGAAAAAAACTACCTCTCTGGGATATGTGGAACGGTAGCATCCCACTTGGCCAAAATCCAGAAAATGTAGCGCGCCAAATTCAAAAATATTACTATAAAAGTCAAACTTTCATTAAATCACACATGTAAGATACCAAATTAAAGCTACACTCGTTGTGAATTCAGCCAACATGTCAGATTTCAAAAAGGCTTTACGGCGAAAGCATAAGATGCTATTATCTGATGATAACACAACAGTAAACAAAGAGAGTGTAGCATATTTCGACCCTGCAGGCACAACACAAAACGCAGAAATAAAATATAAATCATGCCTTACCTTTGATGAGCTTCTTTTGTTGGCACTCCAATATGTCCCATAAACATCACAAATGGTCCTTTTGTTCAATTAATTCCGTCCATATATATACAAAATGTCCATTTATTTGGCGCGTTTGATCCAAAAAAAACAGCTTCCAATTTGCGCACCGTCACTACAAAATATCTCAATAGTTACGTGTAAACTTTGCCAAAACATTTCAAACTACTTTTGTAATACAACTGTAGGTATTTTTAAACATTAATAATCGATCTAATTGAAGACGGCACTATCTGTGTTCAATACAGGAAGACAACAAACTGACACTACTTTTCGAGTCATACTCTCTCAAAAAGTACACTTCAAGTGACACTCGTTCAAGATGGCCGTACTTCTTCATTACACAAAGGAATAACCTCAACCAATTTCCAAAGACTGGTGACATCCAGTGGAAGCGGTAGGAATGGCAAACAAGTCAATTAGAAATCTAGTATCCCAATGAAAACTCATTGAACAGACAGTGACTTAAAAAAAAAGAAATCTGAATGGTTTGTCCTGTGGGTTTTGCCTGCTACATAAGTTCTGTTATACTCACAGACATGATTCAAACTGTTTTAGAAACTTCAGAGGGTTTTCTATCCAAATCTACTAATAATATGCATATCTTATATTCTGGGGATGAGTAGAAGGAAGTTGAAATTGGGCATGCTATTTATCCAAAAGTGAAAATGCTGCGCCCTATCTTAGAGAAGGTAAGATGGCTCTGGAGGAGTGGAGACACTGGCTGGAAGGGGCGGAACATCCATTTTTGGTATGGACTGACCATAAGAGTTTAGAATACCTCCGCACTGCCAAGCGCCTTAACTCAAGGCAAGCCCGCAGGGCCCTGTTATTTACCAGGTTCAATTTCACCATCTCCTACCGCCCAGGGTCCAAAAATGTGAAGCTGGACGCTAACCGGATGTTCGTTCCTGATTCGGCCCAGCCTCAAGTCCTGGAATCGGCTCACTCCTCCAGGTTTACCCGTCATCCTGGTGCTCGTCGTACCCTGGCTTTCCTCCGACAACGCTTCTGGTGGCCCACCATGACTCCTGATGTCTCAGTCTTCATCGCCGCATGCATGGTGTGTGCTTAAAGCAAGACTCTGCGGCCAGCTCCGTCTGGCCTCCTTCAGCTACTCCCTGTTCCCCATTGCCCCTGGTCCCATATTTCCCTGGATTTTGTCACTGGGCTTCCTCCATCAGATGGCAACACCACCAGCATGACGGTGATTGACAGGTTCTCCATGACCGACCATTTCATCCCTCTTCCCAAGTCACCTTCAGCCAAGGAGATGGCCCAACTCATGGTGCAGCACGTCTTCCGAATCCATTGACTCCCGGTCAACATTGTCTCGGATCGAGGTCCTCAGTTTTCGTCCCAATTCTGGAGGACGTTCTGCACCCTTATCGGGTTGTCGGACAGCCTGTCCTCCGGGTTGCATCCCCAATCCAACGGCCAGTCGGAGCAAGGCAATCCAGACATTGAGACGGCACCCCGGTGTCTTGTTGCCAGTAACCCCTCCACCTGTAGTCAGCAACTGGTCTCGGTGGAATTTGCCAGGAACACTCTTCCCTGCTCGGCCACTGGACTCTCCCCCTTCAAATGCTCCATGGGGTATCAGCCTCCGCTCTTCCCAGAGCAAGAAGAAATTGCAGTCAACATACCTTTAGCCCAGATGTTCGTCCGCCACTGTCGGCGTACCTGGAAAAGAGCTCGGGCGGCTCTTCTCAAGACCACCTCCAGGTATCGTCAACAAGTGCATCACCACCGGACTCTGGGTCCACGCTATCGTATCGGGCAGAGGGTATGGTTGTCCACTCGGGACCTAACCTTCCGGGTATAAATCCCGTAAACTTTCCCCCCATTTCATTGGTCATTTCCCCATTTCTAGAGTCCTTAGTCCCACTCCTGTCTTCCTGCTGTGGCCCCATACCCTTCCGTGTTCACCCTACTTTTCATTTGTCCAGGATTAAGCCCTTGTCTCACTGTCCTCTGTCTTCTGTTTCTAGGTCCATCCCTTCCCCCCCGTGTCATCGATGGCCAGCCAGCATACACTGTGAGACGCCTCCTAAGGGTTTGACCATGGGGCAGGGGTTTTCAGTACCTGGTTGACTGGGAAGGCAATGGCCCGGAGGAGAGGTGCTGGGTTCCCGCTAAAGACATCCTGGACCCGGCCCTCATCGCCGATTTTCACTGCCAACACCCCAGTCAGCCAGGTATGCGCCCAGGTAGGACGCCAGTTGGCGAGAGGGGGGAGGGGAGGGGTACTGTCAAGCCCTGATCTGTTTCACCTGTTTTTGTGACTGTCTCCACCCACCTCCAGGTGTCACCTGTTTTCCTCATTAGTCCCTGGGTACTTATTCCTGTTTCGCCTGTCTACCTGTCTACCAGTGTGTTTTTTCGTGCTCCTGTTTTTTCCTTTTCTTTGTTTTCGCTAGTCCTCCCGGTTTTGACCCTTGCCTGCCTCTACTCTGAACCTGCCTGCCTGACCTCGAGCCTGCCTGCCACCCTGTACCTCCTGGACTCTGACCTTGTTATTTAAGATATTTTGCCTATCCACGTCCATTCTCTTACCTGCCTCTTGGATTATAATAAATATCAGAGACTCGAACCATCTGCCTCCCATGTCTGCATCTGGGTCTCGCCCTGTGTCCTCATAGTTGGAAGGTGGATGAAGGTGAAGGTGAACCTTTGCCACATTATGAGGTCTTGAGAGCTCTGGAGCAGGTTTTCATCAAGGATCTATCTGTACTTTGCTCCGTTCATCTTTCCTTCGATTCTGACTAGTCTCCCAGTCCCTGCTGCTGAAAAACATCTCCACATCATGATGCTGCCACCGCCATGCTTCACCATAAGGATGGTGGCAGGTTTCCTCCAGACGTGACGCTTGGCATTCAAGCCAAAGAGTTAAATCTTGGTTTCATTAGACCAGAGAATCATGTCAAATCAAATCTAATTTTATTGGTCACATACTGTCACGCCCTGACCTTAGAGATCCTTTTTATGTCTCTATTTTGGTTGATCAGCGCGTGAGTTGGGGTGGGCATTCTATGTTTTGTGTTCTATGTTTTCTTTTCTGTGTGTTTGGCCGGTTGTGGTTCTCAATCAGAGGCAGCTGTCTATTGTTGTCTCTGATTGAGAACCATACTTAGGTAGTCTTTTTCCACCTGTGTGTTGTGGGTAGTTGTTTTCTGTTTTTGTGTCTGCACCAGACAGAACTGTTTCGCTTTCGTTCTCCTGTTTGTTGTTTTTGTTCGATTCGTTTTTTTTTATTAAATCATGAACACTTTCAACGCTGCACCTTGGTCCACACCTTGGCCCACGAGAAGCGTTACCTATACACATGGTTAGCAGATGTTATTGCGAGTGTAGCAAAATGCTTATGCTTCTAGTTCCGACAGTGCAGCAATATCTAAAAAGTATTCTAACAATTCCACAACAACTACCTAATACACACAAGTCTAAGTAAAGGAATGGCATAAGAATATGTAAATATAAATATATGGATGAGCAATGACTGAGCGGCACAGGCAAGATGCAATAGATGGTGTAAAATACAGTATATTCATGAGATGAGTAATGCAAGATATGTAAACATTATTAAGGCGTCATTATTAAAGTGACTAATGATCCATTTATTAAAGTGGCCAATGATTTCAAGTCTGTATATAGGCAGCAGCCTCACTGTGTTAGTGATGGCTGTTAAACAGTCTGATGGCCTTGAGATAGAAGCTATTTTTTCTCTCGGTCCCAGATTTGATGCCCCTGTAGTGACCTCGCCTCCTGGATGGTAGCGGGGTGAACAGGCAGTGGCTCGAGTGCTTGTTGTCCCTGATGATCTTTTTGGCATTCCTGTGACATCGGGTGCTGTAGGTGTCCTGGAGGGCAGGTAGTTTGCCCCCAGTGATGCGTTGTGCAGACCGCACCACCCTCTGGGGTTATGGGCGGTGCAGTTGTCGTACCAGGCGGTGATGCAGCCCAACTAGATCCTCTCAATTGTGCATCTGTAAAAGTTTTGGGGGGTTTTAGGTGACAAGATCAATTTTTTCAGCCTCTTGAGGTTGTTGCGCCTTCTTCACAACACTGTCTGTGTGGGTGGACCATATCAGTCTGTCCGTGATGTGTACGCCGATGTGTACGCCTTCTCCACTGCTGTCTCGTCGATGTGGATAGGGGGCTGCTCCCTCTGCTGTTTACTGAAGTCCACAATCATTCCCTTTGTTTTGTTGACTTTGAGTGAGAGGTTGTTTTCCTGACAACACACTCCGAGGGCCCTCACCTCCTCCCTGTAGGCTGTCTCGTCGTTCTTGGTACTGTTGTGTCGTCTGCAAACTTGATTGAGTTGGAGGCGTGCATGGCCATGCAGTCATGGGTGAACAGGACACCAATTGGTAGATGTGTAAAAAAAATAATCAGATGCTGAATATCCCTTTGAGCATGTTGAAGTTATTAATTATGCTTTGGATGGTGTATCAAAACACTCAGTCACTATTACAAAGATACAGGCATCCCTCCTAACTCAGTTGCCATAGCGGAAGGGAACTGGTCAGGGATTTCACCATGAGGCCAATGGTGATTTCAAAACAGTTACAGTTTAATGGCTGTGATATGAGAAAACTGAGGATGGATCGATAATGTTGTAGTTACTCCACAATACTAAGCTAAATGACAGAGTGAAAAGAAGGAAGCCTGTACAGAATAAAAAATATTCCAAAACGTGCATCCTGTTTGCAACAAGGCACTTAAGTAATTCTGCAGAAAATATGGCAATGAAATTAACTTTTTTGTTCTGAATACAATCAATCAATCAATTTTATTTTATATAGCCCTTCGTACATCAGATAATATCTCGAAGTGCTGTACAGAAACCCAGCCTAAAACCCCAAACAGCTAGAATGCAGGTGTAGAAGCACGGTGGCTAGGAAAAACTCCCTAGAAAGGCCAAAACCTAGGAAGAAACCTAGAGAGGAACCAGGCTATGAGGGGTGGCCAGTCCTCTTCTGGCTGTGCCGGGTGGAGATTATAACAGAACTATGCCAAGATGTTCAAAAATGTTCATAAGTGACAAGCATGGTCAAATAATAATCATGAATAATTTTCAGTTGGCTTTTCATAGCTGATCATTAAGAGTTGAAAAACAACAGGTCTGGGACAGGTGGCGGTTCCATAACCGCAGGCAGAACAGCTGAAACTGGAATAGCAGCAAGGCCAGGCGGACTGGGGACAGCAAGGAGTCACCACGGGCGGCAGTCCCGACGCATGGTCCTAGGGCCCAGGTCCTCCGAGAGAAAGAAAGAGAGAAGGAGAAAATTAGAGAGAGCCAAGATTTTCAGAATGTTCATAAATGACAAGCATGGTCAAATAATAATCAGGAATAAATCTCAGTTGGCTTTTCATAGCCGATCATTAAGAGTTGAAAACAGCAGGTCTGGGACAGGTAGGGGTTCCATAACCGCAGGCAGAAGAGTTGAAACTGGAATAGCAGCAAGGCCAGGCGGACTGGGGGCAGCAAGGAGTCACCACGGCCGGTAGTCCCGACGTATGGTCCTAGGGCTCAGGTCCTCCGAGAGAAAGAGAGAGGAGAAAATTAGAGAGAGCCAAGATTTTCAAAATGTTCATAAATGACAAGCATGGTCAAATAATAATCAGGAATAAATCTCAGTTGGCTTTTCATAGCCGATCATTAAGAGTTGAAAACAGCAGGTCTGGGACAGGTAGGGGTTTCGTAACCGCAGGCAGAAACAGTTGAAACTGGAATAGCAGCAAGGCCGGGCGGACTGGGGACAGCAAGGTGTCAGCATGCCCGGTAGTCCTGACGTATGGTCCTAGGGCTCAGGTTCTCAGAGAGAAAGAGAGAACGAGAGAATTAGAGAGAGCATACTTAAATTCACACAGGACACTGGATAAGACAGGAGAAGTACTCCAGGTATAACCAACTGACCCCAGCCCCCCGACACATAAACTACTGCAGCATAAATACTGGAGGCTGAGACAGGAGCGGTCAGGAGACACTGTGGCCCCATCCGAAGAAACCCCCGGACAGGGCCAAACAGGAAGGATATAACCCCACCCACTCTGCCAAAGCACAGCCCCCACACCACTAGAGGGATATCCTCAACCACCAACTTACAATCCTGAGACAAGGCCGAGTATAGCCCACAAAGGTCTCCACCACAGCACAACCAAGGGGGGGCGCCAACCCAGACAGGAAGTTCACGTCAGTAACTCAACCCACTCAAGTGACGCACCCCTCCCAGGGACGGCATGAAAGAGCACCAGCAAGCCAGTGACTCAGCCCCAGTAACAGGGTTAGAGGCAGAGAATCCCAGTGGAGAGAGGGGAACCGGCCCTGGAGAGACAGCAAGGGTGGTTCGTTGCTCCAGAGCCTTTCCGTTCACCTTCACACTCCTGGGCCAGACTACACTCAATCATATGACCTACTGAAGAGATAAGTCTTCAGTAAAGACTTAAAGGTTGAGACCGAGTCTGCGTCTCTCACATGGGTAGGCAGACTGTTCCATAAAAATGGAGATCTATAGGAGAAAGCCCTGCCTCCAGCTGTTTGCTTAGAAATTTTAGGGACAATTAGGAGGCCTGCGTCTTGTGACCGTAGCGTACGTGTAGGTATGTACGGCAGGACCAACTCGGAAAGATAGGTAGGAGCAAGCCCATGTAACGCTTTATAGGTTAACAGTAAAACCTTGAAATCAGCCCTTGCCTTAACGGGAAGCCAGTGTAGGGAAGCTAGCACTGGAGTAATATGATCAAATTTCTTGGTTCTAGTCAGGATTCTAGCAGCCGTATTTAGCACTAACTGAAGTTTATTTAGTGCTTTATCCGGGTAGCCGGAAAGTAGAGCATTGCAGTAGTCTAACCTAGAAGTAACAAATGCATGGATTAATTTTTCTGCATCATTTTTGGACAGAAAATTTCTGATTTTTGCAATGTTACGTAGATGGAAAAAAGCTGTCCTTGAAACAGTCTTGATATGTTCGTCAAAAGAGAGATCAGGGTCAAGAGTAACGCCGAGGTCCTTCACAGTTTTATTTGAGACGACTTTACAACCATCAAGATTAATTGTCAGATTTAACAGAAGATCTCTTTGTTTCTTGGGACCTAGAACAAGCATCTCTGTTTTGTCCGAGTTTAAAAGTAGAAAGTTTTCAGCCATCCACTTCCTTATGTCTGAAACACAGGCTTCTAGCGAGGGCAATTTTGGGGCTTCACCATGTTTCATTGAAATGTACAGCTGAGTGTCATCCGCATAGCAGTGAAAGTTAACATTATGTTTTCGAATAACATCCCCAAGAGGTAAAATATATAGTGAAAACAATAGTGGTCCTAAAACGGAACCTTGAGGAACACCGAAATGTACAGTTGATTTGTCAGAGGACAGACCATTCACAGAGACAAACTGATATCTTTCCGACAGGTAAGATCTAAACCAGGCCAGAACTTGTCCGTGTAGACCAATTTGGGTTTCCAGTCTCTCCAAAAGAATGTGGTGATCGATGGTGTCAAAGGCAGCACTAAGGTCTAGTAGCACGAGGACAGATGCAGAGCCTCGGTCTGACGCCATTAAAAGGTCATTTACCACCTTCACAAGTGCAGTCTCAGTGCTATGATGGGGTCTAAAACCAGACTGAAGCATTTCGTATACATTGTTTGTCTTCAGAAAGGCAGTGAGTTGCTGCGCAACAGCTTTTTCAAAAAATTTTGAGAGGAATGGAAGATTCGATATAGGCCCATAGTTTTTTATATTTTCCGGGTCAAGGTTTGGCTTTTTCAAGAGAGGCTTTATCACTGCCACTTTTAGTGAGTTTGGTACACATCCGGTGGATAGAGAGCTGTTTATTATGTTCAACATAGGAGGGCCAAGCACAGGAAGCAGCTCCTTCAGCAGTTTAGTAGGAATAGGATCCAGTATGCAGCTTGAAGGTTTAGAGGCCATGATTATTTTCATCATTGTGTCAAGAGATATAGTACTAAAACACTTAAGTGTCTCTCCCGATCCCAGGCCCTCGCAGAGCTGTGCAGATCCAGGACAGCTAAGCCCTGGAGGAATACGCAGATTCAAAGAGGAGTCCGTAATTTGCTTTCTAATGGTCATGATCTTTTCCTCAAAGAAGTTCATGAATTTATTACTGCTGAAGTGAAAGCCATCCTCTCTTGGGGAATGCTGCTTTTTAGTTAGCTTTGCAACAGTATCAAAAAGAAATTTTGGATTGTTCTTATTTTCCTCGATTAAGTTGGAAAAGTAGGATGATCGAGCAGCAGTGAGGGCTCTTCGGTACTGCACGGTACTGTCTTTCCAAGCTAGTCGGAAGACTTCCAGTTTGGTGTGGCGCCATTTCCGTTCCAATTTCCTGGAAGCTTGCTTCAAAGCTCGGGTATTTTCTGTATACCAGGGAGCTAGTTTCTTATGACAAATGTTTTTCGTTTTTAGGGGTGCAACTGCATCTAGGGTATTGCGCAAGGTTAAATTGAGTTCCTCAGTTAAGTGGTTAACTGATTCTTGTCCTCTGACGTCCTTGGGTAGGCAGAAGGAGTCTGGAAGGGCATCAAGGAATTTTTGTGTTGTCTGAGAATTTATAGCACGACTTTTGATGCTCCTTGGTTGGGGTCTGAGCAGATTATTTGTTGCGATTGCAAACGTAATAAAATGGTGGTCCGATAGTCCAGGATTATGTGGAAAAACATTAAGATCTACAACATTTATTCCATGGGACAAAACTAGGTCCAGAGTATGACTGTGGCAGTGAGTAGGTCCAGAGACATGTTGGACAAAACCCACTGAGTCGATGATGGCTCCGAAAGACTTTTGGAGTGGGTCTGTGGACTTCTCCATGTGAATATTAAAATCACCCAAAATTAGAATATGATCTGCTATGACTACAAGGTCTGATAGGAATTCAGGAAACTCAGAGAGGAACGCTGTATATGGCCCAGGAGGCCTGTAAACAGTAGCTATAAAAAGTGATTGAGTAGGCTGCATAGATTTCATGACTAGAAGCTCAAAAGACGAAAACGCCATTTTTTTTTTTGTAAATTGAAATTTGCTATCGTAGATGTTAGCAACACCTCCGCCTTTGCGGGATGCACGGGGGATATGGTCACTAGTGTAACCAGGAGGTGAGGCCTCATTTAACACAGTAAATTCATCAGGCTTAAGCCATGTTTCAGTCAGGCCAATCACATCAAGATTATGATCAGTGATTAGTTCATTGACTATGACTGCCTTTGAAGTGAGGGATCTAACATTAAGTAACCCTATTTTGAGATGTGAGGTATCACGATCTCTTTCAATAATGGCAGGAATGGAGGAGGTCTTTATCCTAATAAGATTGCTAAGGCGAACACCGCCATGTTTAGTTTTGCCCAACCTAGGTCGAGGCACAGACACAGTCTCAATGGGTATGGCTGAGCTGACTACACTGACTGTGCTATTGGCAGACTCCACTAAGCTGGCAGGTTGGCTAACAGCCTGCTGCCTGGCCTACACCCTATTTCATTGTGGGGCTAAAGGAGTTAGAGCCCTATCTATGTTGGTAGATAAGATGAGAGCACCCCTCCAGGTAGGATGGAGTCCGTCACTCCTTAGCAGGTCAGGCTTGGTCCTGTTTGTGGGTGAGTCCCAGAAAGAGGGCCAATTATCTACAAATTCTATCTTTTGGGAGGGGCAGAAAACAGTTTTCAACCAGCGATTGAGTGCTGAGACTCTGCTGTAGAGCTCGTCACTCCCCCTAACTGGGAGGGGGCCAGAGACAATTACTCGATGCCGACACATCTTTCTAGCTGATTTACACGCTGAAGCTATGTTGCACTTGGTGACCTCTGACTGTTTCATCCTAACATCGTTGGTGCCGACGTGGATAACAATATCTCTATACTCTCTACACTCGCCAGATTTAGCTTTAGCCAGCACCATCTTAAGATTAGCCTTAACGTCGGTAGCCCTGCCCCCTGGTAAACAGTGTATGATCGCTGGGTGATTCGTTTTAAGTCTAATACTGCGGGTAATGGAGTCGCCAATGACTAGGGTTTTCAATTTGTCAGAGCTAACGGTGGGAGCCTTCGGCGTCTCAGACCCCGTAACGGGAGGAGTAGAGACAAGAGAAGACTCAGACTCAGACTCCGACTCGCTACATAATGGGGAAAACCGGTTGAAAGTTTCTGTCGGCTGAATGAGCGACACCGGTTGAGCATTCCAACAGCATTTCCCTCCAGAAGCCATGAGAAAGTTGTCCGGCTGCGGGGACTGTGCGGGGGGATTTATACTAACGTTACTATCTGTACTTACTGGTGGCACAGACGCTGTTTCTTCCTTTCCTACACTGAAAATACCCTTGCCTAACGATTGCGTCTGAAGCTGGGCTTGCAGCACAGCTATTTTCGCCTGTAAGGCGATCGTTCTCCTGTATATTATGAGTACAGCGACTGCAATTAGAAGACATCATGTTAATGTTAATGTTACAAAGCGTTACGTTTGGGGAAAATCCAACAGAACACATCACTGATATATCACTCATATTTTCAAGCGTGATGGTGACTGCATCATGTTATGTGTATGCTTGTCATCAGAAAGGACATTTTTTTAGGATAAAAAGGAACATAATAAGCACAAGACTTCCGTTTGAGTGTCTGGGTTCTTAACAAAACCCCCCCGTGAAGAAGACTCTGTCGTCCATTGACTCTTCTACAGTATGTAATGTAATGGAACTGAGAATCATGATCAAGGGCTACCTTGACCCATCATCCTCTACTCTCTTCATTGCCTCAGCATAAGACACCTTCTTTTCTACTCTGACCCTCCCAACCTCAACTTCTCTCACACTGGGCACTTCTGATCCCCAGGAACATGGGCACCCCCACAAATGATGCAATTTTTCCATCGAAACTACACATTCCTTTGTCTCATGCCCTCCTGCACACTTCTCACATCTCAGAATCTCCCTCCTACACACTGTTGCAACATGACCATAAGCTTGGCATCTGAAATACCTTGGTGGATTTAGTACAAATGCTGTCACGGGATAACTGACATATCCAAAAATGACTATCAGGTAAAGACTCCTCTTCAAAACTCAAAAGGACGTTATCTTCTCAGTTTCACCACGCTTGCCCCCGGGTCTGTGTCGCACCAAACGTCGGGTGTCACAGACACAGGGAATCTTCATTAGTTGCTCCACCTCAACACTTAACGGCACCCCAGTAATCACTCCTTTCAAAGGCGACCTGCTCCATAGAGAAAAACAAATCACAGGTCTTGTCCCTAGGCACGTGACGCAAAGATCCCGCTCCCTCTGGATGGAAGAAACACAGAAAATCATCACACGTCCACCTCGACCTACCAGCTTTAACAGTACCCAACTTATTTTCTACCCAGCCTGAGACTACATCAGGATCAACCAAAAGGCAGGGATCCACCTTCTCCAAAAATATCACTCCCACGGGGCTTAAATCATCCTTTGCATGACCATTGGAGTGAGGCGCAGACTGAGGCCTTCACCACACCTGCCACCACAGGTAATTCATCCTCACTCTCGTTTGGCTACATTTCTGAGCCATCAAAGACAGCACAATATCATTTGTACTTGACGCCATTCAACCTCAACACACATCTCCCCACTGCACTCAGCCCTTCTTCTCCTTCTCCCTCGCTGTCCATAACCACATCTATCTGTTCACCGTGCTCATGCCGCGACTTCATCAGCTGTACTGCTTGCAAAACACGCACTGATGGCCTTTCTCCAATACCCATGTCTGTTCCTTAGGCCAATTTAATATCTCTGGCCTCACCATGCTCCCAAAACCTGCCACAATCAGCCAGTTCTCCTCCTCGACATCCATTTTAGCAAACAATGCTGTAAGTACTGTGGATTTTATATGGTGGTTAGCAACCAACTTTAAGGTGCTTTACCGCCAACAACTAGCCTGGAGTGTGGACCAGAGACAGGGAAGGTCTAAATCCTACCCATTGTTCTCGTTTCCCTAAGGAAACTTAATACAAAATTAATTTTTACATCCCTTGAAGATTTTCTCAGTTGTTAATTTAAGCTTGGCTCTTCAACACCATTACTCCTTAAATCCAATAACAATCTCTCTCTTTCCCTCCCATATTGCTGGTCCTGAAATAGAACGTCTTCCACTCTCTCCAGCTCCTCCTGACAGTGGTCACACTCTTCAGTTGGATGTTTTCCTACCAATTTCAATGTACTGTTGAGCCTTGTATGTCCCAGTCTCAGCCTTGTGATTACAGTTTACACCCTTCTACTCCTCATTCCCCTATACTTCCACATGAGATGGTACACAGAGGAACATCACAAATACTCACCCTATACAAGCACAGCAAAATCTCATGCAATACATCTTGTCTGATGTATTGATGAGTTTAAGCTCATCAGTGCTGCACAGGAGTCAGAGACTACCCTGTCTGGCCTCACCTCCTCCACACTCTGCAGCCAAAAGTATGACCAGCAACTCCATTGTGTAAACAGATAAGTAATCTGTTGCTCTTTTTGTCACTGCCACCTCAGGAACACTGAAGCTGCACCTCTCCTCCTTGTTTTAGGGTCCTTGGAACCATCTGTAAATATATTCAGGAAAGCATAGTACTGTGTTCTTAAATCTTCACTTGCAATATTTACTGAATCTACTCTTACCTCAACAGCTCTTACCCTCTAAAACAACCCTACATATATCTGCATCGGCATCATGAGTTGTGAAGCCAGAAGGCTTCGCCTTCAAATTAGTGGATTCGCCTATTTCAGCCACACCCGTTGCTGACAGGTGTATAAAATCGAGCACACAGCCATGCAATCTCCATAGACAAGCATTGGCAGTAGAATGGCCTTACTGAAGAGCTCACTGAAATGGCAGCTCTGCTTGTAGCTCCTAAGCAACTTTACAGTATTTTGGTTTTGTGTGTGTTATTTCTTATACCATTAGCCCAGAACGTTGCTTGTGTTATTACATACAGCTGGAAATAACTTTTGGATATCAAAGCGGCGGTAACTCACCAGCACTACGACCAGTAATATGACTTTCCTGAATTGGATTCTTTGTTCGCTGCATACTCAGCCCTCTCCTGTACTCCCTGTTCACCCACAACTGCGTGGCCACACACGCCTCCAACTCAATCATCAAGTTTGCAGACGACACAACCATAGTAGGCCTGATTACCAACAATGATGAGACAGCCTACAGGGAGGAGGTGAGGGGCCGGGGAGTGGTACTAGGAAAATAACCTCTCCCTCAACATCAACAAAATTAAGGAGTTGATCATGGACTTCCGGAAAAAGCAGAGGGAACAAAGCTGGGTCCGAGAGACTGTAAAAACAGCTTCTATCTCGTCAGACTGTTAAATAGCCATCACTACCCAGGTACCACCTGGTTACTCAATCCTGCACCTTAGAGGCTGCTGTCCTATCTACATAGACATGGAATCACTAATCACTTTAATAATGGAACACTAGTCACTTTAATAATGTTTACATACTGTTTTACTCATTTCATATGTATATACTGTATTATATTCTACTGCATTTTAGTCATTACCACTCCGACATTGCTCATCCTAATATTTATATATTTCCTAATTCCATTATTTTACTTTTAGATTTGTGTGTATTGTTGTGAATTGTTAGATATTACTGCACTTTTTGAGCTAGGAACACAAGCATTTCACTACACCCGCAATAACATCTGCTAAATATGTGTATGGGACCAATAGGGTTTTATATGATTTGACTTTCAACGTGGCACTGTCATAGGATGCCAGCTTCCCATCAAGTCAATTTATAACATTTCTGCCCTGCTAGAGCTGCCCCGGTCAATTATAAGTGCTGTTATAGTGAAGTGGAAATGTCTAGGAGCAACAATGGCTCAGCAGCGAAGTGGTAGGCCACACAAACGCACAGATTGGGACTGCCGAGTGCTGAAGCACCTAAAATCATCTGTCCTCGGTTGCAACACTCACTACCGAGTTCCAAACTGCCACTGGAAGGGACGTCACCACAATAACTGTTCATCGGGAGCTTCATGAATTGGGTTTCCATGGCCGAGCACACTCACACAAGCCTAAGATCACCATGCGCAATGCCAGCATTGGCTGGAGTGATGTAAAGCTTTCTGCCATTGGACCCTGGAGCAGTGGAAACACGTTCTCTGGAATGATTAATCATGCTTTACCATCTGGCAGTCTGACAGACAAATCTGGGTTTGGCAGATGCCAGGAAAATGCTACCTGCCCCAATGCATAGTGCCAACTGTAAAGTGTGTTGGAGGAGGACTAATAGTCTAGGGCTGTTTTCCATGGTTCAGGTCCCTTAGTTCCAGTGGAAATCTTAACGTTACGGCATACAATGACATTCAAGATGATTCTGTACTTCCAACTTTGTAGAAACAGTTTGGGGTAGGCCCTTTCCGGTTTCAACATGACAATGCACCTGTGGACAAAGCAAGGTCCATACAGAAATGGTTTGTCGAGATCGGTGTGGAAGAACTTGACTTGACTCAACCCCATCAAACAACTTTGGGATGAATTGGAAAACCGACTGTGACTCAGGCCTAATCGCCCAACATCGGTGCCCGACCTCACTAATGCTCTTGTGGCTGAATGAAAGAAATTCGATGCAGCAATGTTCCAACATCTAGTGGAAAGCCTTCCCAGAAGAATGGAGGCTGTCTTAGCACCAAAGGGGGGACCAACTCCATATTAATGCCCATGATTTTGGAATGAGATGTTCAACGAGCAGGTGTCCACATCCTTTTGCTCATGTAGTGTATACATGTTCGTACTATTGTCACCTAATTACTAGAGTGGTGAGGCGGAGGAGTCTACCGTTTCCATAAGCAACACCACTATTCATTTTCTGTATTCAGGGTTCAAGCAAACATCACAGCTTTTGTTGTACTACTGACATTTACAGCTGATTTCAGGATTGTATATCAATTTGCTCTCCTTACATAAATTATAAGTCATCTGATTTATTTGTTTCCGTCTCTGAATTGTTTAATCAAACTGTTTGCCGCCAGCTCCTGATATCAGGGCATAAAAACTACAATCTGTCTCCTGATTTAGCCTAGTGTGCATGTGCGCCCACATTTTCCCCAGCTGTTCCCGGATAAACTAGATGGCTAGCTTTACTATGCTAGTTATCATCTTCATTGCCAAACTTCATAAATACTGCTCCCTCAGCTTCAAAACTCCTCTGCTAGTTATACAATCATGTAACTAAGACATTAGCTGGAAATAAACTAGAAAATGATTTATTGTTTTGTTAAATAGTCATGACTGGTTTGAGAAATCTTTTGATAGATGACGGTGGTGAAGGACATCACTTCTTAGCAATGGGGATCCAAGTACAGTTTTGAGAAAAAACGGTGTGATTAGCGTAGGGTTATGACTGGCCTTGAAGCTGTGACAACGGGCAGCCTCTGCCCGCTTGGCTCGTTAACTTTTTTAGGATAGGGGGCAGCATTCGGAATTTTGGATGAAAAGCGTGCCCAAAGTAAACTGCCTGCTACTCAGGCCCAGAAGCTAGAGTATGCATATAATTGGTAGATTTGGATAGCAACGTTTCTAACGTCTCCAAAACTGTTAAAATAATGTCTGTGAGTATAACAGCACTGAAATGGCAGGCAAAAACCTGAGGAAAATTCATCCAGGAAGTGCTATTATTCTGAAATGGGTATTTTTCCATTGAAAGCCTATCCACCATATAAATGGTTATGACCCAGATTGCGTTCCCTAAGGCTTGCACTAGCTGTTAACAGTCTAGACATTGTTTCAGGCCTTTATTCTGAAAAATGATGGAGAATGAGCAGTTTCAATGGGAGGCCAGTGGAAAGTCCCCAACCTGTTTGGTGCGCAATCCCGAGAGCGCGCCTTTCGTTGTTTTTCTTTTATATTGACGACGCTATTGTCCAGTTGAAATTGATTATTTAGGCTAAAAACAACCTGAGGATTGATTATAAACATCGTTTGACATGTTTCTATGAACTTTACGGATACTATTTGGAATTTTCATCTGCCTCTTGTGACCGCATTTGAGCCATTGGATTACTGAACAAAACGCACCAACAAAATTGAGGTTTTTGGATATAGAGAGGGACTTTATCGAACAAAACAAACATTTATTGTGTAACTGTGAGTGCAACCATACGAAGATCATCAAAGGTAAGTGATTCATTTTATTGCTATTTCTGACTTTCGTGATTAATCTACGTGGCTGCTAACTGTTTGTAATGTTTTGTGTGCTGAGCGCTGTACTCAGATAATCGCATGGTTTGCTTTCGCCGTAAAGCCTTTTTAAAATCTGACATTATTAACAACAAGTTAAGCTTTATTTTTGATGTATTGCACTTGTGATTTCATGAAAGTTAAATATTTATAGTAATTTTGCCAACACAGCCAGATATGTACGCGGTCTTGTACCATTATAGGCAGTGTAGAACCTATTTCTCAATGCTAGAAATGATTTAATAGTAACTTAGAGCAACCCAACAAAACGTTCCCAAACTACAAACTTTATATTAATTGTTAGAATATTGTAATGCTGTTCTAAAAGTTTTCTCCAAATCAGCTCTAACATCAGAAACAATCCCACAATGCATCTCAAACAGCCAGCTGCACCAGTAGAGACTGAGCCTTATACGGGTTCCTGAGTGGCACAGTGGTCTAAGCAACTACATCTCAGTGTAAGAGGCGTCACTACAGTCCCTGGTTCCAAACCAGGCTGAATCACATCTGGCCGTGATTGGGAGTCCTGTAGGACGGCTCACAATTGGCCCAGCTTCGTCCGGGGTAGGCAGTCATTGTAAGTAATAATTTAGCCACCCTAAGGCCGCCCTTTAACCATCTGCCAGCGGTTGGTAGCTACCTGCTGACGCTGTCATAGACAGTACAAGTGTATGGGAAAGAGTCATTTTCAAGGTGTTTGTGAGGGCTCCGGGGTTGCAATAATTCAGTCTTTCTGTGGCTCTGAGGGAGTTTTAAACTGAAATGCAACACTTCGACCATGGATCCAATCATGGATCGGGTAGCAGGTAGCCTAGTGGTTAGAGAGTTGGACCATTAACCAGAAGGTATCTGGATTGAATCCCTGAGCTGACATGGTAAACATCTGTCATTCTGCCCCTGAGCAAGGCAGTTAACCCACTGTTCCCTGGGCACCGTGGATGTCAATTAAAGCAGCCCTCCGCACCTCTCTGATGTTGGAAGTCACATTTCAGTTGAAAACATTCAGTTAGACAACATACTAAGTATCCCCCTTTCCCCATTTAGGAGAAACCCCGGAGCCATACGTTTTTGGAAGGGGTGGATTGTGGATTTTGCTCCATGAGAAAGTACATTTTTTATCTTAGGAGCAATGTGTTGCTTCTTGTTAAAGAGGCAGCAGATAACGTTGCTATAGCTAGCTGTCGTCTTCCTCCATTTCTGAACACATTTGTGGCTATTTCTTTTCTAGCTGGCAAAATAAGGGAAATAGATTTTGTTTGTGTACTGCCATATGTCGATAACATAGCTAAGTTTGTCACTGGTATGGGCTAGTAAATATCCCAAACCTAGTCAGTTAGACAATGATAGCCGCAAGCTAAAACCGGGAAGAGTGGGAGGAGAGAATTCATTTTTGGTTTCCTCTGTTGCTGGCTTGCTAATGTTCACTCAAATATGTTTTTTCCACATGAAATTGATTCAATTAGATTTGTATTCTATACAGACTGTAATTAGGTCAATAAGTTGTGAATATTGTAGAAAAATCCTAACAGTCGTGAAATGCCACCAGCTTACCATGTACAGTAGGCTGCAGGCAATATGTTCATCCATCATGTGATTCATAGAAAATTACAATCTTGCTTTCGGGGCTTTCCGGCAGTCTTCGTGGTTTAAGTTAAAACCCATGTATATATATATTTTTTTAAACATGCACATTAGTTAATATACTGAACATACAGCACCAACTACATACATACCTGATAAGGTCCATTATCTGCGACCTGGACTTTAACCTTTTTTAAACTGATTATCCTATTTGTTGATTAAATTGGACTTTATTAATGTTATGAGTAATGAGAAAACTTGAAAAAATAGCAACTTCACAGAGTGCAAAGGCTACAATGAATGGCTAAATTACTTACGGGCACAAAAGGTCCGCGGAGCTCCTAGTCCTCCTCCTCACCACTCTATTACACTCAAAATAATTTGAATTTAGATGCTAATCTGGCTGACGACACTAGCAAGCTGAGTCAGCTAGCTTACCACACCCATTATGATAGTTATCCAGCATGCTAGCTAACCCTACACCCAAAATAATTGTGTTTGCAACAATAACAGACAAGTTTAATCTCAACGAATGTCTTAAACAATGTCCAAAATAACATATAAGCCTGTTAGAAAAAAAGCATTTATTATAAAATGTACAGGCATAATAATAATCACTACAAAATACGTCCAGATCTGGTTGCACTTCCGCATTCCAGTTGAGCAGTGGCTATCCCTGACGGAGACGTCCTGGCATCCCGTTCAACATCCGGCATCCATGTCTGACACAGACAAAAGTCCAGCTCGTTTGACTTCAAGGGCTCCAAGACGAACTGTATAGCACACCTGGACAGCCCCGCCAGGTGGAGCCCTCGAGTGGCTGTTGAACCGGATTCGGAAGTTGAACGAGCGGGACGTCACCGTCCACCTCGGAGTTATAGCTGCCTCTCATCTGATGAGTGGAACTGTGTTTTTTATCGCAGCTCGCTTGCTGTTGTCAGCCGTCTCTTTGAAAATAACTTGTGTGTGAAACATTGTTGCATTTCAACTTTAGATCAACGGTTACTTTGTGTGCTGAACGTGAAAAATATGTTTGCAACGGGAAGTAATAGTTGTACGTTTCGAGTGGGAAATGCTGAGCCTAACTGTTGTGTTTTTGTATTCTTGCGATTGGGACCTACTGGCTTAGTATGTCAGAGTTAATGGGCTGCTTATTCTTTAACAACATGCTGTGTGTGAATGTCCATCAGACCTATGTGTCTTACATAAAGTGTGCTCTCCTACAATGGAGTGCACTGGTGCGTACAGTCACTGTTCATTCAGCATCCCAAACTTGTCACACTCGCATCCTTTGACGTGTCACTGTTGCCGCTTTTGGTGATAGTGTGATAGTGTTGGCGTCAGGCTACCATAGGTTGTGTAAGCAGTGTGGTTCTTGTTACTGTTAGCATTATCCGTGAGGGTGCTGTCTCAGTGTGAGTGGCAGCCCGAAGCATGGCTCAGCCTTAGGCCTGTTTGATTCAGTTGGGTGCATTAAGTGATGCTATGTTTTTGTTATTTTTCTTGATTTTTGAGTTTGGTACAACGTGTTGGAAGATTGTCGTCCCCCCCCCCCACCCCACCAGGCAGCACCTCAGAACCAAAACTTCATGCACCTTACTTTCACGTTCCATTCACTATTTATTCAAACATAAAGCCTATAGCAGTGGTGGTCAGTGCCATTTACGATGAGGGAGGACACTTTTAATGAGGATGGCCCTATTTCTATTACAGCATATTGGATGACTTTCATTCATATTCCATTCACCAAGTTCATTGTAACATCGATAGGTTTAGGCTACTACGTGACACTCAAATTGTCCCTATACCCAGCATGGGGTTGCTACAACCTAGCCTATGAATGAAAGATTACAACACAGATAGAGAGAAGAATTTGAGGTGAAAGACAGTGACACATTCAATACCGCCTTACCTTGCCTGCATCTAGCTGATCTAGAGCGTAATCATTAGTCCAACAGCTGCACACGAGAGTTTCTATTGGACAAATTCAGGTATGTTTATCCCCGTTTCATTCCATTTGCTTCCGTTTAAGAAACTTTTTTCAACAGAATTGGCAGAATGAATACAGCTCACTTTCACAGCAGCCACGTTCTATTCCTTCTGGCATCTATGCGCTCTCCCCCTCTCACCTTTTCCCTTTGTTTGTGGACTTCAATGCACAACACCTCAGCTATATGGTGACCAGGCGAAAAACCTTTCCAAACCAAACCATATCATAACTGCTACACACAGCCTACATTGTTGTCACCATATTTGCTAAAGTAACGTCCTAGTCAACATAGCTAATAGAACTAATGTGTTAGTAAACCCGCCACAATCATTCAGTAACGTTACAGTGTATAGTCACTAAGCCATTTAGCAGGTGGCAATAAATTAATAAAACCAAAAGCTTACCTTGACTTGGAGGAGTTCAAGTGTTGTGTTGGATAATCATAGCCACATAGCTAACATAGCATCCCTCTGTTTGAGAAGGGAGTTTTGAGTAGACTAAACTAGCTAGCTGCATTTGCTAGTTAAATAAGCGAAACAAAAAAATATATGTATAAAATCTCTCTCTCTCTCTTTCTTTTCCTTCATTTTTTAAGAAATACATTTTTTCAAAACTGTTAATCTATTGTCTTTCTATCTCTTTCGGTCAACTACAGATCTCACCACATGTTATGAACTGCACTGCTAGCTAGCTGTAACTTATGCTTTCAGTAATATATTACTTCTCTGATCCTTTGATTGGGTGGACAACATGTCAGTTCATGCTGCAAGAGCTCTGATAGGTTGGAGGACGTCCTCCAGAAGTTGTCATAATTACTGTGTAAGTCTATGAAAGGGGGTGAGAACCAGCCTCCTAGGTTTTGTATTGAAGTTAGTGAGGAGGACGGAAGCTAGCTGTCCTCCGGCTACACCTTGCTGCTACCCTACAGAGTGCTGTTGGGGCTACTGTATACCTTCATTGCAGAACAGTGTGGTTTAATACATTATTTGGTGACGTGTATATTTTTAGTGTAGTTTTATCTATAAAGGATAACTTTTTAAATGTTTATCAATTTACATTTTTACTACATTCTCTGAGGAGGATGGTCTTCCCCTTCCTCTGAGGAGCCTCCACTTGCACACAGTACCAAGTCATACCTATAGATCACTATTAAACAGGATGTATAGAGCGAGCAGAATATGGAATCTAAATCAATAGAGCATAACAGAGTACGGTAGAGCAGAGTACAGTAGAGCAGAGCATAGCAGAGCAGAGTCAAGCAGAGCAGAGCAGAGCAGAATACAGGAGAGCAGTGTGTATTGATCTAGGTCTGATTTATAGTAGGTTAGTTCTGATTGCGGGGTCATTAATCAGGCCTAGATTACCCTATCAATAAACCTGCCAGATCAGCTTTGTTTGGAAAGTGCTTGTGTGCAGAGGGAGAGGGAGGGGAGGGGGCAGGGGGGGTTGACACACACACACACACACACACAGCCCTCCATCCCACTGAGTGTGTTTAATTAAACAGAGCTATTCACTCAGTATTCAGTGCCTTCAGAAAGTATTCACACCCCTTAACCTTTTCCACATTAGGTTGTGTTACAAAGTGAGATTAAAATAGATTTTTTTGACATTTTTGGTCAATGATCTGAAATATGAAAAGTAAAACACTAATATATCTTCATTGGATAAGTATTCACCCCCTGAGACAATACATGTTAAAAAATCCTTTGGCAGTGATTACAGCCGTGAGTCTTTTGGGGTAAGTCTCCAAGAGCTTTGCATACCTGGATTTTACAATATTTTCCCATTATTCTTTTTTAAATTCTTCAAGCTCTTTTAAGTTGGTTGTTGATCAATCCTAGACAACCATTTTCAAGTCTTGCCATAGCTTTTCAAGCCAATTTAAGTCATAACTGTAACCAGACCACTCAAGAACATTCCTTTTCTACTGTAACTGCTCCCCAGGTCGTTGATGTAAATGAGAAAGTGTTCTCAGTCAATTAACCTGGCAAATAAGGGTAACATTAAATTAAATGTCGTCTTGGTAGGCAACTCCAGTGTAGATATGTCCTTGTGTTTTAGTTTATTGTCCTGCTGAAGACTGAAGCAGGTTTTCCTCTAGGATTTTGCCTGTGCTTAGCTCTATTCAGTTTATTTTTATCATTAAAAATGGTGTGGGGTGGCATTTCTTTGTGGGGCCGCACAGCCCTCCATGTGCTCGCCAGAGGTAGCCTGACTGCCATTAGGTACCGAGATGAGATCCTCAGACCCCTTGTGAGACCATATGCTGACACATGCACATTTGTGGCCTGCTGGTCATTTTGCAGGGCTCTGGCAGTTCTCCTCCTTGCACAAAGGCGGAGGTAGCGGTCCTGCTGCTGGGTTGTTGCCCTCCTACGCCCTCCTCCACGTCTCCTGATGTACTGGCCTGTCTCCTGGTAGCGCCTCCATGCTCTGGACACTACGCTGACAGACACAGCAAACCTTCTTGCCACAGCTCGCATTGATGTGCCATCCTGGATGAGCTGCACTACCTGAGCCACTTGTGTGGCTTGTAGACTCCGTCTCATGCTACCACTAGAGTGAAAGCACCGCCAGCATTCAAAAGTGACCAAAACATCAGCCAGGAAGCATAGGAACTGAGAAGTGGTCTGTGGTCACCACCTGCAGAACCACTCCTTTATTGGGGGTGTCTTGCTAATTGCCTATAATTTCCACCTTTTGTCTATTCCATTTGCACAACAGCATGTGAACTTTATTGTCAATCAGTGTTGCTTCGTAAGTGGACAGTTTGATTTCACAGAAGTGTGATTGACTTGGAGTTACATTGTGTTGTTTAAGTGTTCCCTTTATTTTTTTGAGCAGTGTATGACCTCCGATGAACCATCAAACAGGCAAAGCATCAATACAGGACTAAGATCGAATCATACTACACCGTCTCCGACGCTTGTTGGATGTGGCAGGGCTTGCAAACCCATTACAAACTACAAAGGGAAGCACAGCTGAGAGCTGCCCAGTGGCATGAGCCTACCATACCAAATAACTTCTATGCTCGCTTCGAGGCAAGTAACACTGAAACATGAATGAGAGCTTCAGCTGTTCTGGATGACTGTGTGATCACGCTCTCCGCAGCCGATGTGCGTAAGACCTTCAAACAGGTCAACATTCACAAGGCCGCAGGGCCAGACGGATTACCAGGACGTGTACTCAGAGCATGCGCTGACACACTGGCAAGTGTCTTCACTGACATTTTCAACCTCTCCCTGTCTGAGTTTGCCCCAAAAAACTAAGGAAACCTGCCTAAATGACTATCGGCCTGTAGCACTCACATCTGTAGTCATGAAATGCTTTGAAAGGCTGGTCATGGCTCACATCAACACCTTCATCCCAGAAACCCTAGACCCACTCCAATTTGCATACCGCCCCAACAGATCCACAGATGATGCAATCTCTATTGCACTCCACACTGCCCTTTCACACCTGGACAAAAGGAACACCTATGTGAGAATGCTATTCATTGACTAAAGTTCAGCGTTCAACACCATAGTGCCCTCAAAGCTCATCACTAAGCTAAGGACCCTGGGACAAAACACCTCCCTCTGCAACTGGATCCTGGACTTCCTGACGAGCCGCCCCCAGGTGGTAAGGGTAGGTAACAACTCATCCGCCACGCTGATCCTCAACACGGGGTCCCTAAGGGGTGCGTGCTCAGCCCCCTCCTGTACTCCCTGTTCACTCATTACTGCACGGCCAGGCACGACTCCAACACCATCATTAAGTCGGCTGATGACACAACACTGGTATGCCTGATCACCGACAAGGATGAAACAGCCTATAGGGAGGTCAGAGACCTGACCATGTGGTGCAAGGACAACAACCTCTCCCTCAACATGATCAGGACAAAGGAGATGATTATGGACTACAGGAAAAGGAGGACCAAGCACGACCCCATTCACATTGACAGCGCTGTAGTGGAGCAGGTTGAGAGCTTAAAGTTCCTGGGCGTTCAATTCACCAACAAATTAACCTTGTCCAAGACGAGGTTAATTTCCTCCTCAGGAAAGTTGGCATGGGTCTTCAGATCCTCAAAGGTTTTACAGCTGCACCATCGAGAGCATCCTGGCGGGTTGCATCACTGCCTGGTATGGCAACTGCTCGGGCTCCGACCGCAAGCCACTACAGAGGCACTCCGTTCCAGTACATCACAAGGCACTCCATTCCAGTACATCACTCTGGACAAGCTTCCT